>NC_081842.1:150271870-150356870 GCF_963259705.1 Myotis daubentonii | reverse complement strand
GACTGAGGAGGGAAGAAGAGAAGGCGCCTGGCAGCCAGGGGAAACCGAATTGTTTTGACACCGCCATTGACTAGCAAAGCCTGGTGGAAAATCATTTCATAGGATAATTGTGGGCAAGTAAAAAAATAAATAAAAAGAACCTACCCACTTCACCCACCCTCTTTACCTTCCCCCATCAAAGTGAGCGATGAGTTCGCCTCATTATTTTTTACTTTGCTCACAACATCACTGGGTTCCCTCTAAATGAAATAGCCTTAATGATAATACTATAAAGTAAACGGAGTTGGAATAATATTTACTGTATAGTCATTTGGGCTCTGTTAAGCTCAGCACTTCCCTTTATCCCAAGAATTTCACTAATTGCCTCCAATCTGAAAATGACCAGGCAAGATTTATTCTGTTGGAAGGTTACTTGCACCTAATGTTAAAAAGCACGTATGTGGTTTTGTTTTAAAAAGCTCATTCTTATCCAACCCCCACCCCCCTCCCTTCTCATATTAAGTAGCTGATGTTTTGTTTGGCTGCTGTTTTATTTGCTGTCAAAAAGAATTTGATGCAAAAACCATTTAAGCATGTATACAACCCATGGAGGGATTCATTTGACCTCATTATACTGCAATAAAGAAGAAATCCAGTTTGTTAAATATCACCGAACCGCATGCACTTCACATCAGATCATAAGAGCAATGCTTCAAAAGATTATCCCAAAAAGTGCTTAGAAAGATGGAATGGGTTAACTTTGCTTGCCAGGAGGTGTTCTGATAAACACAGGAAAAGAGAGATATGTGCAGCCCCCTTTAAGAGCAGAGCAACTGAAGAAAAAAGAGATTTATGCTTTTAATTAATGGCAATTAAACCATGCCTGTTGGCTTGGCCTATGGCAATTGTTTCCTGCAAAAAGGAGGCCGAGCTGGTGACAAGCATTTGAATCCGCTAAGTTCTGTCAAGGGAGCTGACTCTGCAGGCATCAAAACCAAACTAAATCAATAAAAGAATTAAACTTTTATAAATTGCATTTTGACAAGTATCAGATACCGTTAAGCTTTGATATTATGAATTCCTTGGAGGTGATGCAAACAAGAAGGGCCGCAGTTAGAGATCCAAACAATCAAAGAGGCTTGTTAACATGCGCTGTCAAATGCATCAGTGCTATTAATTACTACAAATTAATGTGACTCTCTCTTCCTCTGGTGATTGGAATAATAATCAGCCAGAATTGTGGAATGAGCACAGAGAACATATGCAACCCTGCCAAAAATAATAAGTTTAAAAAACAGGAGACATTTACCATCTTTGTTTTCAAAGACTGGCTGGTTTTCTTGTTGCCAGTTGTGACCTCACTTTACCCCATCTCCCCCCTTCCTGGGATCTTCTCCATGTGCCCTTTCCTGTGTGGTGACAGAGGGAGGCATCACGCCCTTGCCAATAATTATTGGAGCATAGAATAAAATCTTTATTGTGCTCCATTGAGGTGCGGGGGCAAATGTAACCCTATCCAAAGTGATGATTTTCTAGGAAATGAAACCAAATGCCAGAAGTCCCATATTTTGGCCATTTTCTAGCTTGAAAACTTTGCTTGGCAATAAGGTTGATAATTAAAATTACATGATGCCCTCACTCTGACAGTGCGGTAAGCAGGACTCATGGGGGAAAGGGAACCCTAGTTAGAGATTCTGAGTATCTAGAATGATTCAAACAGAACCACCCCCCTCCCCCCACCCAGCATTTTTTACTATTCTACGTCTCCAAAAGACCATTGTCAGGATTCATCTTCCCCCTCAGATCCACGTTTTCAAATAAAATGGGTTTTTCCATCTTAACAGCTAGAAGATTGTGACTCTTGATCCCCAGACCCCCATGTCACCCAGTGAAATGCCACAGCAGACTAGAGTTAAACATATACGTGTATCATTAAATGTAATAATTTATATTTTAAAAATATTTAAAAAGCAAATATATTACAAATTGGTAATAACATACTGCCTTGTGCTTTCTTATGTGTAATCTTTTTTTCTAGTTTATTTTACTGATCTGGGCATTTTTATACCCTCCTCAAAGTCACTATGTGCCTTCTCCTTTTTACTTTGTGAACCAATAGCTTATGGTTTCTCACATCTGAGGAGCTTCCAAATGTTTGTACTTAATTTTTAGAATAACTGAAGAATGCGGTTTAGCCATGCGATATGGGAATTTATAATAATTTGGGGAGGGGGCTCTTTTATATAGCAAGACTGACTGTCTCACAATATGAAGTCATTTTTATTTCATTGAAGGGGGTACAGGGTGGAGGTGGGGTGGCAGGGAGTGAACCTCTAATCCTCTCTTGCTGTTGGAAATGGGATTACAATTTGGAATAACATGCTGTCTCTTCCTATTGGCTGGGGATTAGCCGTCGCTCTAGAAAATCATTTGCTGTGTTAGTAAGCTGCTGTGTATTAGTTGTGTGGGCTTTCTTAACTGGACAGAGACAGAAATGATCATAGTGTTCTCCCTAACTTGCAGTAGGAATGGTGCCAGGTGTATATTGGTGTTTGGGCTAATTATTTGATTTTTACTCTTGACTATATCTAACTGTGTGTTTTTAACACGGAGAGGAATTATCTTGACACCATCTGGTAGCAGTTTTTCATGTCTGACAAAATTTAATACTCAGTTTGAAGGTTGGCCAGTGATAAATATGCTTAGGGTTCCATGTGACCTTGGTCAACCTCTGACATATACATATCAGGGCATTTGTCTCAAACTGTGGTAACAGTGTTTTATTGATGTGCCTAATCTGTTACCCAGGAACCACAATTCTTATGATAGATAGGATATCTACTTGGATAGTGACAAGGAAGTTTGGGGTGATGTTTTTTTTTTCTTTTTTTCATTCTCAAAAAAATGGATCCCAGCCAAGTCTGGATTTAAGTTTAAGTTCTCCATTTCAAGGGCTTCTCAAGATCTATTCAGAAAGAGCATTACAGGTGAGGAGGAAGAAACAAATGCTTATAAAGCCTCCACAGAAAAGTCTGATAGATGAAAGTATGGTTCTAAAAATGGCCTTCCGTCTTCCCTATGTGCTCACTCAGCAAGTGCAGAAGGAATTCATTGTTGGAAATTTGTGTAATCATTTTTAGGTGATTACTTGGCAAGGTGCTACATGTGCTCCAGCCTCTCTCTATTTTAGAAAGCCTGGTTTTATTATAAGGGTGCTTCCAAATATCTTTATGAATTTGAAGGGGCAGCTCAAGCTTTGTCATTTCTAGTTGACAGTATCATTTTCTAAGAGTGGAGCACCCTCGCTAAGCCTGACGTGTGACACGTGAGCACATGCTGACCATTCACTCTTATGTCAGTGCCTCCCGGCAGCACCAGTCCATCAGGCAGAGTTCAAACAACACATTTGCCTGGAGTTCCCTATCCAGTTAAATCCAATTTATCAACTTTCAATTTTTAATGCTGTTTTTTTTAATTAAAATCCAGGTCAATAAATGCCCTGTGAATTTGTTGACATCCCTTGGTATGAATAGCCCACATGCTAAGTGGGGGGGAAGGGACTAAAGCACCCCTCTTAATACAGTAATGCAAATATTTTTCCTGGAGAATTAATTTACAGTACATTTGCATTTACTTCATTATTTTGAAGGCTTCTCATTTATACATTTGCACATGTATAGTTATGCATGTGTTTGTATTTTCATCGTGAAAGGAGATATTTCTTTCTCCATTTCTTTCTCCTTTGGCTTCCTCCACCTTTCTTGAAATGTAAGTATTTTTGTTTGTGGACTGGTAGCTCAACTCACAAATTATTATCAATTATTTGACAGCAATCAAGTTTGTAGAACCTCACAAATTTTATACCTGCTAAGATTTAAGAACTATTATCCCAAATCTTTTTATGTAAGAAAAAATGGGGGTGGTGGTGGGGGTGATGGGGATGGTGAGATATTCAAAATTTTATACACAATAGAAATAAAAATATATATTTTAAGACATTTATTCACATACATATATACCACTATAATGTATGATTGTTGATTTCTCAGAATATTTGTCTTCATTTGAGAGGTGAGTTATCTCTTCTTACTTTGCTCATGAAGAAAATAGCAGATGAATGACCAGGTATTGGTTATTCTTCAGCATGTGGAGTGACAGATGAACAGACACTTTAATTTAGGCCCTTTGTGTTTGCTTGTAGTTTGAGACTTTTGTTTTTTATTATAGTGCGCAGATAAAATGAAGCTCCATATACCTGGTGCAAATTATAATGAGAAATTGCAAATATAGATGTTGATGTTTTTCTCTATTTATTACATTACAAATTGTCCCAA
This sequence comes from Myotis daubentonii, assembly GCF_963259705.1. Classification (NCBI taxonomy): domain Eukaryota; kingdom Metazoa; phylum Chordata; class Mammalia; order Chiroptera; family Vespertilionidae; genus Myotis; species Myotis daubentonii. The sequence continues at coordinate 150,352,557 of NC_081842.1, read as the reverse complement.
GAACGGATTTGTAGAAGAGACTTTAGCTATTTCACAGATGAATTAGTAACTATTGGAACACACACACACCACACACACCACACACACCACACACACACACACACACACACACACACACACCACACACACACACACCACACACACCACACACACACACACACCACACACACACACCACACACACACATTGGTATTGGTGTCAATTCAAGTTATAGTTGCTAAAATTGTAATAGCTCTTCTCCCACATATGAAAATTTTGTGATTTTGAAAGGAAAGAAGTGACAATTTTACTTCAGTACCTATGCAGTAGTTTTCTAGGTAAGAGGGTATAGAACTGGATGTTACCTCTGAACTCGGTTTATATTTTCATGGTTATTATTTTTATGGTGGTTAAATATCATAGGAAAAGTTAAGTCCATTTCTAAAAAACACACACAAAGAAAGCACTTTAATAGATAAATCAAAGGGTAAATTTTGTGGATACATTCCATAGTTATTGAACAATTCTTTTTTTCCAGCTGCACAAAAGACTGATGATCTGGCCTTTCCATTTCCCAAATTTCAAGACTCGAGACCTGCATTTATTAGTTACCAACACTACTACTTAAAGATATGACCATTTCTTTCATTCTTGGCTATGGAAGGTAGCCTTATTTTTCTCACTGACCTATTTACTTATGCCATATTTTCTAGCTTGGTTTTTAATAAATTCTATCCTACTGGTCAACCCAAATACAAATATCTAGTAAATCCCTTTGATTATAGAAAGCACAACTCATCGACCATCATTACACATTTACTTTATTTAGTCATACTGTTAAATCTCAATGATTTTTCTCTCTCCACTCAGAAATGGCAACAATTCTGGCATGGTATATGTGGTTCTTCTAGAGTAAATAGGGAAAAGTTAGTGCTGAAATGATCCATACAGCCTGACTTGAAGAGGGCTACACTAACCTCCTGAGGTCTTGGGCAAGTAATTAATTTAAAGCAATTCTGCTCTCACATTAGGAAAAAATGATTGAAGTTTACATATTCATGTCGCAACTGTGCCAGACCCCGTTGTATCCCTGAGGATAAATCATGAACAACAAAAGAAAGGTTGTAAATATAATCCAGAGAAAAGAGTGAAGAAAGTAAATAAATTGCAAGGTAATTGTTGGTATAATAGTTGTGATAGTGCAGAAGGCCATGGGAACGCAGGGAGAAACATCTAACCCCGTGGTCGGCAAACCACGGCTCGCGAGCCACATGCGGTTCTTTGGCCCCTCGAGTGTGGCCACAAAGTTTCAATCGCACTGTATGTGCATGCCCACACGTGGTATTTTGTGGAAGAGCCACACTCAAGGGGCCACAGTTTGCCGACCACTGACCTAACCCAACCTGGAGATGATGTGAAGGGTTGGAGAAGGCTTCTTGGAGAAAGGCATGTCTAAAGCACAGAATGAGTAGAAATTGGCTAGAGAAAAAGAGATGGAGAAAGGGGGAGAGGGAAGAGTGTCCCAGGCAGCAGGAAAGGCAGGACCAAAGTCAGAGATAAGAAAAGTCATGGTAAAATCAAAGAATGAAAGACATTCATTTTACTAGGGCCAACGAGTTTGAGGGAGGAGTGCACATGTGAGAAAAAAATAACTTGCTAATATTAGAGTACAATTATTCTCCAAGCTCATCCTACTGACTAAATTGGGATCAAATGTTTCGACCTCTAAGGACCATGGCATTCTTTTCCTTCATTGATATCACAGCCTATCTCAGTCAAAGGCTTGTCCGGGGGTGTTGTATAATGTGGAACTTCTGTGCTACAAAACTTTACCTGCAAAGTTTTTGTCCTGCTCACAAGTGTAGCCATGGATGGAAATGAGGCAATGCAAAAATGAGGATGCACAGGATCTTGGTTTCAGGATTTCCACCAGTAGGCTAATTGTTTCACGATGTGCCAATGATTTAGTAGAGCTAGATGCCAATTTTGTAGAGCACATGAATTCCATATTGACCTCTCCAGCATAAGGTCAAGTGTAACTACTGGTGTCCATGCGAACCATGAAGAAGTCAGTAAATCAGCCTTATACCTTTAAAACACGTTATTCAACCCAGTTGATGTGACTCTGTGGTTGAGCATCAACCCATGAACTAGGAGGTCACGGTTCAATTCCTGGTCGTGGCACATGCCCAGGTTGTGAGCTCGATCCCCAGGGTTGTGTGCAGGAGACAGCTGATTGATGATTCTCTCTCATCGTTGATGTTTCTATCTCTCTCTCTCCTTCTCCTTTCCTCTCTCTGAAATTAATAAAAACATATTTAAAAAAATAAAACACATTTTACGTTTGATTTTATTTCATTTTTGTTAACACCATACCTCTATCAGCATAATTTTGCAATTATTTTTATATAAGTCCTAAAGATTAGAGTCATATATTAATAATTTCTGTAGACCAAGTGCCTAACAGACTTATAAGTACCAGTTGCAATGTAAATAATTGGTTGAACCAATGAAAATATGTAAGACTTGTATACATTTATATGACTATATTTACCAGACAGATTTCTGGTTGGTTCAGTAGCTTTAAAGTCTGACCTGTCTCATTATACAGAAAAATCAAGGGGGCTTACAATACATTTTATTTCTATTCATTGATCCCTCATATCTGTATGATATGCAACCATTACGCAGCTTTTCAACATACATTAATTCATTCAATCCTTACAACAATATTGTGAGATAGGAATCTAAATCTTAGACCTAAGGATTACATGGTTTCAAAGACCAAGTAACATAATAAAAGATAGTGAACACGTTTTAAGAAGATGGACCTACACCTGGCATTCACTCTGCAGTCAACTTTTATGAAAAATCATAGGAACTTAAAAACTTTTATTTTATAATTTTTAATTTTTTGAGATTTTTACCTTTGTTTTTCTGACAACAAACATAAATGAAAGCAATTTTGTTATTTGTTCTATTTTACTCACATTATAGACTCCACGTATCTTACTTAGAGTTGAAATTTTTTACCTACTCATTAAAAAGGGTCTTTCAACTCTTTTTAAAAATGTTTTATTGATTTTTAGAGAGAGAGAAAAGGAGAAGGATAGAGAGATAGAAACATGGCATCATCCATGGGCTGCCCTCCTACTGGGGATTGAGCCTGCAACCTGGGCATGTGCTCTGACAGGGAATCAAAGAGTGTCCTCTTAGTTTCTAGGTTGATACCCAACCACTGAGCTACACAGGCTGGGCTCAACTCTTGTTTGCTCATTTCTAAGAATGGGAGCATCTTTTTTTATTGAGATAAAATCTCCATCCAGTTAGTTGTCCTCATTGGTTCCAGTTCTTTCCTTTATCAGCACAGACTCTCTTGGTTCTTCTACAGGTTCTCATACAAGATGGTTTCCAGAGTCCTCACTGTACAGTGAGCAGATAAAACTCAAGTTCTGGCATCAGGGCTTGTTATGTGACTTTAGTCACTCATTATGCAACTTTAGTAAATGATTGTGAGGATTAAAAGTTACAACCCACATGACATACTTAGCATAGTACTCAATAAATTATTTTCTTAAATTATATTTTATTACCAAGATTAATTTGGTCATTCTATGAATATACTGTAGTTTGTCAATGTGCCTGTTAAAAGTCAGCCCCCAAATTCAGAAAAAATATTTCAGATGTAAGCCATATATTTAGTAATTAATGAATTTGATTAAGGTTCCCTTAAGACAGCGGTTCTCAACCTGTGGGTCGCGACCCCTTTGGCGGTCAAACGACCCTTTCACAGAGGTCGACTAAGACCATCCTGCATATTTACGTTACGATTCATAACAGTAGCAACATTACAGTTATGAAGTAGCAACGAAAGTCATTTTATGGTTGGGTCACAACATGAGGAACTGTATTTAAAGGGCCAGAAGGTTGAGAACCACTACCCTAAGGCTTGGCAGAAGGTAATATATATTTTAATACAATAAAAAAACCTATGCATAAAATACCATGATTAGATTCACATGTGTATATAGGGACATGGTGTTCTGATGCTGAAACAAGTTATTTTAAGGATTTGTTTCCTAAGGTGACATAAGACGATGTGGCAGGACTGATACTTACAAAACTGTAAGAATTCTTACACCAAATGTTAGCAAAAGACTTGCTCACACCAATGAAGGCTCTTCCCTTACTTTAGCAGTGGGTGTTCCCCAGCAACAAAATTGAGTGCTGGGACACAGAAGAGAGAATACTGCCAGACAGGAGTTTTTAATCTCATTATCAATAGCTGGTATATTATAGCCATAGCGGCCTACTGTTTTAATATTGCAGCACGCTAGGCTGTTTTTTCAAATATGTTGTCTTCAGCCTGGAATTACCTATTGGAAAAATTCATAGGTTCTGCTATTGTTAAGATGCTGTGTTATGGATGAAAACTTTTTTTTTTTTTTTTTTTTTTTTTTACTCAGGTAGGATCCAAAACAAAACAACAAAAATCAATAGCTCTCCTGTTTTCTACTTCCTTTCTTCCATTAACCCTAGAAAGGGAAATAGATGACTTCTCGTGCCTTCATAGAGTCTCATGTACATATATGGATGTATGAAAGGAGATTACATAGCTAGATGGTTAAAAGGATAAAGAAAAATTAAATAAATAAATAAATAAAGGAAGATAGAGGGACAGATAAGAGGGGAGAATGGTAAGATAGACAGGTAGGTAGGTAGGAAGGTAGACATGATAGAATGAGAGCTGGAGGACACTAGCACAGCAAACACCTCAGGCTGAGTGTCAGGACACTTGAATTGCAGTCCTGACTCTGCCATTAACTTGCTTGTGATTTCACATAGTCCCTTAACCGCCCTTCCTTGGTTATTGCAGTAAAATAGGGGTTTGCCAAGTAGCATGTTGGGCCATATTTGTGGTCTTGAACCCTTAAGAGGGAGCTCTGCAAACTCATTATCACTATTCTATGTGTCACCATTCTTCCCTGTCAGTGGTTTACCAGGATTCTCAGTGGAAAACATGCTGATACTACCACACCCCCCAACCATCCCCTCAGAAATGCCCATGTTTCCAGAAATGAGAGGTGTTTTGGGGTATTTGGGACAAAATGTCTAGTTCCCATCCAACTAAATTCAGTGATTTAACACACAAAAATAGCCTCCTAAAATTTGCTGCTCATAATATATTTTCTATGAACATAATCTTTTGGGCGAACACTAACTTTTCTAATGTCTGAGGAGCAGACTGATTTTACAGCTACCTGACTTTTCTTAGGTCCAGTCCAATTGAAGGTGCTCAAATCTTAGGCAAAATGATGACATGTGAACATTTACCTATAGCTTCAGCCTTCCCTTTTTGTAATGGCAAAACTCTTGACTGGACCTGACAACTTTTTGCTCTTTTAATTCCCAACTCACTATAAAATAAGAGGAAATCCTATTAGTAAATAATTAGTAAGTGTACAGCATAAAATCTTACATCACTTACTGGCGTGTTTGTTGTCAACTCAACTTCACCACCACCCTCTTCCAGCCGGAAATTACGTCTCACAATCCCCTTCCCCGATGGTCCTGGTCAGACTTAGCATCTCTTCCAACAGGAGATACTCCTGAGAGAATTGAAGGGCTGAAGAGGAGGGGCCATAAATCCTAGGATGCAGTTATAGTCAAAAGCATTAGTAGATGAGAGGTTCAAAAGAATTTCCTCAGTCTATGCTACAGACTGAGATAGAGGGCCGGAGTTTACCAGAAATTTTTCAAATTTGCACCCTATTGAGTCTCCTGCTTTAGTATGGCAGCCTGAGATCATATTTGGTGGTTTCCCTTATCTTGGTTCCCTAATTTCCAGTGGTTGATAATTCCCTGCATTGAAACCTTTCATACTTGAAGTACATAGAGTGGCTTCTCTTTTCCTGACTGAACCTGGACTATGCAGGCATCACCTGTTTCAACTATTCTGGGTGTGTGAATCCCTTTTATAACATATCTGATGAATTGACATTCAACTTGTTCTTTTTTTAAAAAATAATATATTTTTATTTATTTCAGAGAGGAAGGGAGAGGGAAAGAGAGATAAAAACATCAATGATGAGAGAGAATCATTGATCAGCCGCCTCCTGTATGTCCCACTCTGGGGATTGAGCCTGCAACCCTGGCATGTGCTCTGACTGGGAACTGAACTGTGACCTCCTGGTTCATAGGCCGATGCGCAACCACTGAGATACGCTGGTTGGGCCAACTTGTTCTTGAACACTTAACGAAATATAGAAATTTCTAGCTTCAGAGACAACCCATTTCATCATAGAATTGCCCAAATTGGCAGAAAGCATATTATAGTGTAGAGTAAAATGAAGATAGCTGTTTTTTAATCAGAAAAGCCTGGCTTTGCATCTTATACACATTGGGCAAGTTGCTTAACTTATGGGCCTCAGGTTGTTGTGTTTTGTTTTTTTTTCCTATAAAGTGAGGGCAATAATTATACCTACTTTTTCAAGGTTGTTATAAGAATTAAATAACATCAAGTTTATAGAACATCTTTTCCTCACACTAACCACAAATCAGCATCTATGTCACTTTCACCCTTTGGTTCTAATTCTTCTAAAGGAGAAGGCTAGTGAAATCATAACTTGGCCTACACAACTACACCAAAGGTTTCATCCTTTAGCATGACTTACCCGGGGGTGGTGGGGCCCAAGGTTGATATTCACTACCCCTCCAGGCACCAACCCACTCTTAAAGTTTGTGTGGCCCAAGGTGAGAGAACAAATGGAGGCCTGTAAGTCCTATTTCTAGAGAATTAGAAGTGATAAATAAAGCTAAAACTGTTACATAAAATATGTTCTATTTTCTTGCCTTGACAAATGAATATTCATAATGACAAACTTGAGAAAATGTGTGCAAAACTATGTTTTTTTATATGACTGCCAGCAAAATATCAAAGATAACTGAGTTGATTATTATTGTGCATGTCTGGGTGTTCTTTGACGAGCTTGGATACTTGGATGAATGATACATAATTCATTAACTCTTATATAGTTATTACATAAAATTTGTTTTACCTTCATTTTAGCAAAATCAATACTTATATTGGTGTAAGCAAGATTTTTCATATGTGCTCTATTGACAGTAATAAATTAGCCAACATTTCCTTTTTTAAAAAATATATTTTTATTGATTTTAGAGAGAGAGGAAGGAAGGGGGAAAGAGAAACATTGATCTGAGAGGAAACATCTATTAGTTGCCGCTTGTACACGCCCTGACCTGGGATTGAACCCACAATCTGGGTATGTGGAATCAAACAGGTGACCTTTTAGCTCTCGGAACGATTCTCAACCAACTAAGCCACACCATCCAAGGTGTTAGCCAATATTTCTTAAGTCGCTGTAGTGATTTACATACATTTCAATTTGGAAAATTTCCCTGTAATAAGGCAGCAGCAACAGGAATTATAAAAAAATATTAAACTGACAAATTTGGAAATGAACTTTACATACAAATTTACATATATTCAAAAACTGTTGTGAGGTCACATGTGATAAAGTAGCACTATTGCAAAAAATATTTTAAACTATTTTAATATCAACCGCATTGTTATCATTTTTAATATGAACATGTTAAAAGAAAATCTTTTAAAGAAACATCTAGCTACATACAGTATTTCTTACATGTTTATTTCAAATTTTCTAGTATTTGCTTATTATACAGGAAACAAATATCATCAGGGTATTATTAACCCATTCAAATTTATCTTCAATTAAGGCTACACTCTTATCTATGTTGGCCAGAAACATGGCTTCCTTTAAAATTAGAACCATTGGGAATTATTTGTACAGGAATGATCCGTTTGATAGGTAAACATTTCATTTCCTTGTTCCAATCTTCTTATATTTTACTGGAGTATTACTTTTGTTGCATATTTTCAACAAACATCTTTCAGTTTAAAATATTTTTAGTCTTTTAAAAAGTACAATGGCCAAACTTAGATATTTTTTAAAAATCTTGTTAATTTTAAATAATATTGATAATAAGCAACAGTTAAAATCAAATAACTTTGGGTAGCATGAATTAAAAAAATTAATTTTCTCCCAAACAATCCTGTTTTGTTTGAGAGTTTTGTGTTGTTTCAGTTGACTCCTGTGGTGCATCTGTGTCTCACCTAAATTCAATCTAATTGCTTTAACAGATTCAGACAGCAGTCCCATCACACATGTCTGGGAGTGATTTTAAGGTCATTGCTTTGTTTCATCAGAGTATTTCATCTTTGGAGAGATTCAGAAAATACAGTATAGAATCTTTGAATTGCTGTCGAAAAAGTTGATATTGTATCTCCTAATAACAAATTCAGATGTGTGCTGTATATGACAAACATTCAAAGTGTTTTGGAATTTGGGGCCAATATTCTGTATGGTAAAACTTTCAGTCTATCAACCATGTTGCCACCATTATATTCTAGGCACTGCCTTTGGTGAATTTTAAATCATCTAAAGCTAAATGTTAATGTTAATTTTTGAAAACTGTAATAGTATTAAACACTTTGATAACAGTAAAATTATTTGCAATTTTAGCATTCTGAGGCCATCCAGTTATCAATGGAAAGAATAGGTATTATACTTCCTGGAAGTTACATTTAGACTAACCATATACAATTTTAGGAATGTGATGAATACTTACCAAATGTCCCTTTTCTACTACATGCAACTGTAGTGAATACTGTACCAATTTCTGAGTACCTGAGGAACCAAGAAGGAACACAAACAGATGTAGGAAGATGGATGCTTGGTGCTACTGGGAAATGATACTTTATTATGCAAAAATCTATAGCATTCCCATTACTGGAGAGGAAGGATTTGACAAGTTAATTTGTCTTTTCTCTTACCTAACTGCTTCTGCCAGCCAAGCCCTCCCACACTCCAGGGTGCCGTCTGTCTCCTGCATAGAAGGTGGAACAACCCACAAACCCTCCTTGCTTTAGGGTGTTTAAGGGACAAAACGCAAAGAGGAGGAGAGGCATTTTCCTGGGTCTCAAACTGTGTTAGTCACCAGAGTGGGTCACCTACGTCAATGCTGATCACTCATCCCTGTGGGTTTAGGTGCCTGTGGGTTCTGTACTACATATATTTGTATGTGTGTTTGGCATCTGTGGGGCCCCCAAAGGCAATCCAGGAAGTTCCCTTCTCTCTGTGCAGGTCTGACTGAATCTAAGTCTAGTACATGGAACCTACCTATTCCTTAACCCAGGTCACATGCCCCTGGGCCTTCTTTGCCTGAAGGGTCCAAGTTTGGTCTCTTCACCCTCCCCCCCATTTCTGCACCAAGTCTTCCAGATATATATATATTTTTGGGGGGAGGGTCTTTGAAGCTATCAGTCAAGATTTACTGGTTTTTAATGGCATTACATTCCCTTTTCTATATCCTAGAATGGACCTCGTTGGTTATAAAGTTGCTGATAAAAAAATTGCCTCTCCATTAAGGGAGGTTATGCTGTAATTTACAGATAACCTCTACTCAAGACACCCTGCCCTTATTAAAGAAGGTCACAGATAAACCTCCTTGAGGACAAAGTCTTTTTTCTGCTTCCCAGAGTCCAAGAATTAAGGAAGTTTTCAGTAAACAGGAGGGACTCTTTCTTCTTCCTTGTATTTTTGCCTTTTTTAAAAAAAAATAATTTGTTGTTATGACATTTTGTTCCATGTGCCACGAATCCAGTGCTCTTGATGAAGTTCTCAGTACTATGTTACAGTTTAATAAGATCAGACACACGTAAGAGTAATCGAGATGTAAGGAAAGTGCTTATTCCAGTGTTTAGCATAAAGTAAGAGCTCAATGCATGTTAGCTTTTCTTTTATTAAGATTATATGATTGTGAATTTAAAAAGGGCTCTACAATTTCTAGCGCACCTTCATATAAACTCTATTATATGATCATTCTAATTACATTGTGAGGTGTGCGGGAAAAACGGCTCCCTTGTACAGACAGTAAAACTGACGATCCGAGAGCTGAAGTTACTAGAAGATCCCACAGCTGGACACGGCAGACTGGAGCCCACGTTTCTAATTCCTTCTGCTCAAACAGAAGCAGTAACATAACTTTTTTCTTATTTTCACCAAAATGCCTCAACATAGGAAAACATCTTGAGCCTAACATCCCCCCCCCCCCCCCCCCACACACACACACACGCCATTGGAGCATCTTCAGCATCTTCAAAATTCTGGGTATGGATTTCAATCTGATGAAGTTGAGTTTTATAAGATTCCCAAGTTTTCTACTTATGGAAAGTGTGGGTCAGAGCTGTGTCTGTCATTGAGGATGATGCCTAACAGGTCGCCCATCCAAGTCGAAAGCACTTGGCAGACAACGCTCCCTCAGAAGTTTCCCAAATCAAAGCATAACATTGGCTGAAAGCTGCTGGACACGTGGCTTTACTTTCCCTGCACCCTGCCTGATACATTTCCCCGCTGTTTTCTCCTTGTAGCCATGGACGTTCTCACTAGAAGCACAGAAATGCCTTTCTTCTAGCATTAACCAACCCCCAATTACTCTCCTCACCCCAACCTCCCCCTTCCACGTACTTCTACTGCATTGATGCTATCCACTGCAACATTTAGCTTTACAATCTATACCTCAGACAACAAATTAGTCTTATCTCCACAATACCTCAACATGTTGAGGTATTTTGGATTTTAAGCAACTTAAAAGAAAAGGTAATATTCATACTGTTGTGTCACTTATAGTAAATAGCACAGTGCTGAACACCTGTAGGGGTTCAATCATGTTCTTCCATTGATGGATTAAACCAGCAATTCTCAAACTTGTTGGTGTCATAACCCCTTTATATTCTTCAAGAATGATTGATGCTTGAAGCATGGCCACTATCATGAATGACACAGTAACTATCCGGACCAGGAAGTTCATGACCAACAGACTACTTCGGTGGAAACAAATGGTCATTGGTGTCCTTCACCCTGGACGGCAATAGTACCTAAGACAGAAATTTGGGGAAAACTAGACAAAATGTACAGACCACACCAGATGTCATCTTTGTGTTTGGATTCAGAACAATTTTGGTGGTGGCAAGACAACTGGCTTTGGCATGATTTATGATTCCTTGGATTATACAAAGATAAATGAACTCAAACATAGACTTGCAAAGACATGGCCTGTATGAGAAGAACTCAAGAAAACAGAGAAAGGAATGCAAGAACAGAATGAAGTCAGGGTGACTGAAAAGGCCAATGTTGGTGCGGGCAAAGGTGAGCTGGAGATTGGACAACAGGAGTAAATGTTCTTCAGTGACTTTGTGGGGTGATTGTGCAGAGTTTTCATGAGAGGCTTAATAAACTAAGCTTGTTTGTGAAAAAAAATGTTTGGGAATGTAAGGATGTTTTGTTTAGGGGGGCTATGTCTATCTAAAACCATATTAAAATTTTTAACTTAGAAAATTCTAAAATATCTCTGCAAAACAAAACAACAGAAGTATACTTTTTGTTGTTTCTGAATGGATGCAAATTAGACTTTGGGATTTCAAAGTAACAATTCAATGGACAATATTGAGGTTCACAGATTATACCAGGTATAATTGACAATAATGTAGAGCACAGAAATACTTCAAACAGGTGAATTAATCTCAAAAATGCATGTTTATATCTCTAAATCTACCTCAGAAAATTCTAGAAAACACAAAATTACAGAAGCATGCAATCCATAAACTGTCAGAGCAATAACATTACCCCATATTATGTAGTCTCTGGAAAACTCTATTGTACACTCATGAGAGAATAAGAGTGAAGTAGGCAAATAATATTTCAGTAGCATTATAAAAATAGTTTGACTTCACGGATCCCCTGGAAGAGTCATGGGGACTCCTAGGGGTTCTACTAGTAAGAGTGGACTTTGGAAACCAGCAGATTAAATTATGGATAGTCTTGGCTAATTATACCACTTAAAGATGCTCATTATACAAAATTACTACCAGAGAATTATAGGAAAATTTAAAACTATTTTTTAAAATATATTTTATTGATTTTTTACAGAGAGGAAGGGAGAAGAATAGAGAGTTAGAAACATCGATGAGAGAGGAACATTGATCAGCTGCCTCCTGCACACCCCCCACCGGGGATGTGCCTGCAACCAAGGTACATACCCTTGACCGGAATGGAACCCGGGACCCTTCAGTCCACAGGCCGATGCTCCATCCACTGAGCCAAACAGGTCAGGGCTAGAAACTATTTTATAGTGATTGGCATTTGTATTAGTTATGTAATACAGGATTAGCTATCCATCCATTTGTATTATTCATCTAGTTACCCCTAAACCTAATGGCTTAAACCCATAAACTTTTATTATCTCTCAGTCCCTGTAGGTCAGGAACCCAGGTGCAGCTTAGCTGGGAGCCTGTGGCTCAAGGCACCTCAGGATGTTGCATTAAACTTTTGACCAGGGCTGTGGTCTCATATGAAGACTCTAGTTGCAGGGAATCTGCTTCCAAGCTTGCACATTTCTTTGTTGGTAGGATTCAGTTCTTCACAGTCTACTGGATGGAAGCCTCAGTATCTCACTGGCTGTTGCCTGGAGGTCCTTGCTGCATGAGCCTCTCCCTAGGACAGCTTGCAGTGTGGTGGCTGGCTTTCCTTAGAGCAAATGAGTGAGAGAGCAAGGGAGGGGTCCCAAGGTGGAAGCCACAATCTTTCTTTAACTTAATCTGGCAAATGACATCCTATCTATTCGGCCATGTCCTATTTGTTGGAAGCAATTCAGGAAGTTCAGCCTACACTCAAGGGGAGGGGACTTCAAGGGTAAAACTACAAAGAAGCTGAGTTCATGGATTTCCACCTTAGAGGCTGCCTACTGTAGCATTTTCTTTATTGAAAAAGGAAAGGTATGACTCTGAAAATGAACGATAAGCAAAAAGCCAGTTCCTCACATTATTCTGTTCTCTTGCCCCGCTTCCTCTTGTTATATAACACAATTCCTTCCTTCCATGTCTAAAACTGTTACCAATGAATGAAGTGGTTTCATATTGGTGAGAAGATCCTTTTGAGATATTTTAAGGTTAGAGCTTTATGGTTTTGGTTCCTCTTAATTCAAGTTCATCAGACTGTCTATTTTAATCAATAGTTCCCATCCATGGGTGTGTCATACTACTAATCGTCCTTCAAAATCCATCTTTTTCAGATTTCTGGGCACATGGCCACCTACCTAGCAATTACATTTCCCAGCCCCCTTGGCAGCTAGCAGTGACCATGGGCCTAAAGTTTAGAATAATGGGATGTGAGAGGGAGAGATGTGTATAACTCCTGTGTCATCAACAACTTAAGAAGGGCTCCATGTGCTGGATTTTGGCTCATCACCCTCCCTACCAGCTGGAAATGGTGACAAGTTGAGCAGCTTGGGAGCCATATGTTGGGGATGGCAGACCCACCCTGGCTTCAAGGAGCAGAGCTACCCCTCCAGCCTGAATCAGCCAGACTGCTCCTTGAGAGAGAAACAAACTCCTCTCTTATTTAAGTCACTATTTTAGGGACCTCATTATTTTTATCAGCTTTGTTATTCTCCAGCTATTACATTCCATGTAAATTAGACTGGGAAACCGAGCAGAACTGTTTTACTTTTAGTTTAAAACACTGTTTTCGTCTATAGTGGGGACTGGGACCATGTGGGGACTCTGTACTTTCCATTCAATTTTGCTGTGAACCTAAAATTGCTCTAAAAAATAAACTTTATTACTTTAAAACAAAACTTTGTTTTACTCTTAGTAAACAACAACAAAATATTTCATCCAGTCATCCTATATAATAAAAGGGTAATATGCAAATTGACCCTAACAGCAGAACCACTGGGAATGACTGGTCACTATGACACACACTGACCACCAGGGGACAGACACTCAATGCAGGAGCTGCCCCCTGGTGGTCAGTGTGCTCCCACAGGGGGAGCTCTGCTCAGCCACAAGCCAGGCTGATGGCTGCCAGCACAGCGGTGGTGGCGGGAGCCTCTCCTGCCTCCTCAGCAGCGCTAAGGATGTCCAACTGCAGCTTAGGCCTACTCCCCGCTGGCAAGTGGACATCCCCCGAGGGCTCCCGGGTTGCCAGAGGGATGTCTGACTGCAAGCTTAGGCCCAGTCCCCCGGGGAGTGGGCCTAAGCCAGCAGGTGGACATCCCCCGAGGGGTCCAAGACTATGAGAGGGCACAGGCCGGGTTGAGGGACCCCCCCCCCTCAAGTGCACAAATTTTTGTGCGCGTGGCCTCTAGTTTGTTTATATCATTCAATAAATATATGAACACCTACTATGTGCCAGATACACTGGGGATATTGTTGTGAAAAGCTAGTCACATTTATTATCCTCATGGAACATTCTGTTTAGGGAAATCAAAGTTAAATAAGCAATTATGCATGCATTAATTAATTAAAATTGTGATAAATGGTAAGAAGGAAAGTACAGAGTGCTATGTGAGTGTATAACTAGAGACCGTAACCTGTGAAGCTCTGACAGAGATCATGTACATTTTAAAAGAAAATAGATAAATGCTCAATAAAAATAATTCCATATTGTAATATATTTTACTTCTTGAGAGAGATGCCCTAGGGCTTAGGGGAATAAAGTATAAAAGTTGGTATGTGACCTTAGCTTCAGTTTCCTCATCTGTAAAGTTTAGACAAAGATACAGTTAACATTCATATGGTATTTAGCTTTTTCTCCTCCTACAGCTCTGTCTCTACACCAAATCTTCACGCACATAGTATGACCTAATTTTTTCCAACAGCATTTTTTCCCCAATAGCACTGGATTTAAATAAGAGAGACTCTTTGTCCCCAACAATAATCTGAATATGTATGGAAAAGGACCTGTATCCATGTTTCAATGACATAAAATCAGCTCGAAGGAGAATAAGTTTAAGGTTAAGCTGACATTTCACTTTTTGTGTGTGTTGATGTGTGAAAAAAAGAGCAGAATATTTATCCTTAGGACACTTTGCTAATATACTGATGACTTGAGTAAATTTGTGAAGTGCAGTGAGCTCTTTGGAGGACAGACAGGCCCCAAATCGTAGATCTGGGTTAAGGCCTCCTGAACACAAGCACTTGGAACAGTTGGGCTTTCTATTTGCTGTGCATCAGTTGTCCTTTTGCTCTTTGGTAGTTCTTTTCCCCATGGAGATGACATGGGAAACAAGCTGGAAAGTTAAAACAGAGGTAACTTGAAGCTTTGTACCTGTGAGAAGTCAGGCTGTCTGTAGTCAATAAGTACATACTAGTAGACACTTTATCCAGGCTACTTTGATATAGAAAGGGCTCTCACACTTCCTAGCTGTGTGACTTTGGGTAAGTTACTTAACTTCTCTGTTCTTCCACTTTCTTATCTGTAAAACGAGGGTAATAATAGCATTGACCTTAAAGGTTGTTGTAAAGATTAATTGAATTTTAATCCACGTAGTGTTCTTAAGAACCAGGGCTTGGCATGTAACAAGTGTTTGTTGGTAGCTATTTTTAATTCCACTTGAGTAACATTTTTTTCATTTACAACAGTTAGAAAATGTTAAGTTAGGTTAACTCATTAACAAAGGGGGGCACATAGGGGCAACAACAAAAAAAGTGCAGAAAAGAGTTCTTTGAATAATCAGATGTTTTGTTTTCAGAAAAAACTCAGTTTGTTTTGTACCAGATCCCAAAGGCTCCACCTGACTTTTCCTGGTTAGAAAAACGAAAGAAAAACATCATTCCTTGTTTTCTGCTCTCTATTTTGGTCAAATTTGGACCCCTAAATTTAAAGAATATGGCCCATGGTCCAATTGAGTTTTCCCATCAAAGCCTACACTCCGCTTGACAGTACATTCTTCCTAGTTCATAGTTTCCCCTGCATCATTCGAAAGAATTTAAAACCTCATCAAAAGCACCAGCCTTTCTCAGCAAGTCCCACATCCCCAAAGCCAAGTTCAATCACACCTCCCAGTGGAAGGAACCCAGTCTCCGGAAAGAGAGTGACGGCGGCGCCTCAGCACAGCGTAAATTAATATCACAGCTGCCACTTTCATACGAAAATCAAAAGCAGCTTTTCAGTTTGTAAACATAAACTTCACAGGCCCACGGTAGGGTAGCGTGTTCCTAAGTATCCTGAATTTGCAACACCCAGAAAAACCTCCTGAGTGTTATTTACAGCATTTGCTTCATAGGGAGGAGAATTAACGTTCAGGGAACAAATGCGCAGATAGGAAAGAGAGCTAGCAAATTATTTAATGATTACTTTGTAAAAATATGTCACTGTGCAAAAAAAGTGTGTGGAGATACACTGAAGGCCCCTGTCACTGCATGGCACTTCTTCATTATCACTTCAATGGCCACGAATCCGGGGGGTGGGAGCACAGACTCGTGCTGTTTGTGTCTTCCCTGAAACACTTCATATAAAAGTAATGCCTTCTGTCCTGGAGCCCCGCACAATATTTTAGAAAATACTGTGTTTCTACCTTAAAGCAGTACTTTTTTTTTTTTGGCATCTCAAACATTAGATGCGCTATTTTCAGTTATATTGAATGAGGATTTATTTACATTTCACCAGTCCTGATGAAGTACTATCAGTAATGTATTCTTCCCTTATTCCACCTTAAAAAAAAAAACACACACACACATTTACAATGGGATAAAATAAAAACTCATCGGATCGTCTGCCCTTGCCAATGCCGAGTGAATTTTAAATTTCCCTTTCCACAACGCAGCCATCGCTGAGGCACTCCGAGGGCGGATTACTGCTTCTCTGGTACCTCAGTGTATCAGAACATGGATTTGCCGACAACAGCTGCGGCAAATTCCCCTGACTGAGAAGAATTACAAGTATTATCACCTAGATCATTAAGCTGGGTTCATAGATTGCAGAATGTCTTCCATCAATTCATCTAAGTTAACGTGAAGCCAGCTGGACCCCCTCAGTGAGAACTTGACTTAATTGGCCAATAAGTGGCTGGGAAAGGTGCATGCTATTTGATAAAATTACCGAGTGAGCAAGTGATTACAGTTTGGAGAAGCACTGAGTGTAGACTGCGGGTCAGCCCTTGTGGGGAGGGCTAAGTTAATGTCCACTATTAAGTGCTGCTGTGAAAAATGGTGGCTTGCTTGGAGCTCAGATGGAAAAGAGGATCCAGGTCAGGCTTCAGCTGATGGAGTGGGTGAGAGGCACACATTTATCATCTCCTTGGCCTCATTTCTGTCCCACACTAACCACTTCTGCAGTCGCCTGCTTTTCTGTCTCCCTTTCGTTTTATTGGCATAACTAAAAATATTGCCCCAGCCAACAGATCCATCTGGGAGGAAAAACCACTTTTTCCTCAATAATGTCCCAAGAGTCTTTTCCACAGAAAGGTTAAGGAATCAAGGAGTTGAAGAACATACCATTTATACCTACGTGTCAATAATTATCTCTCCCTCTAGTGAGGAGATTGAAGTATTATTGTCTGCATGTTAGATGTCTACATTTTATCAGCACACTTGAAGAAAATGGGCAAATAAAAATCGGAATACCAAACTGTTGGCAGAAATTATTAAATAAAGCCACTCTTTCTTCGTGTTGAAACAAAGGCTTCTTAACATATTGCTTCCATGGCATTTTTCCCCCTGCCACTAAATGTTTTAGCCAGTTTGCAAAAAAAAAAGAAAGAAAGAAAGAAAACTTTTGACAGATTTAGTACAAGATTTCAGGTTAACAGACCTGCAACAACACATTGTCACTTGAATTATTGGTGTTAGACAATAATAAGGTATTATTCAGGGGGAAGTCCCAGGATGACGGCTCCAGCACACAATGCACTCATTTACTCTTATCCAGAAATATACTTGTTTCATGGATTTTTACTAAGCATATTAATTTTACTAAATAATCATCATCACTGGGTTCTTAGAAAGTAGAAAGATGGAAAATAATTCAATCCAAGGCCACAGTTTGAATTGTAGCCTAAGCAATCAGCCACATCCTTTTTTTTTAAAAAAAAAAAAATGTTATTTTAGAGAGAGAAACAACGATTTGGTGTTCCATCTATTGATGCATTCATTGGTTAGTTCTTGTATGCACCCTGACCAGGGATCAAACCCGGAACCTTGGCATATCTGGACAACGCTCTGATCAAATGAGCTACCCAGCCAGTGACAGATATATCTTACGTCTGCCTCAGATGAATGAGTTCATCAGCTTGCAAATGCCAACAGAATCACTGATATCCCTTTAACTCTATTTGTTAGCTTACTTTTGGAAGAATGATCAATGATTCTGAGCTCTACATTGCTCATTAGTATGTCGTTTGGGCAGATGTGACTGGTGTGCTGTGGAAGAAATCTGTGCACGGCACTCGGTCATGTTCACTTCGTTCTAACTGCACAGACCTGCTTTCCAAGTGGGAAGTGTATTCCCACGTCGGAGCCTTTGCACCGCTGCTCCCTCTGCCTGAAGTACCCGTCCTCCAGTCTTTGGGCCTGTGCTCACAGGTCACGCCCTCAAAGAGACCATCTCAGTCACGTAAAATAGCCACCTGCCATCCTAACCCCGTTCCTTGCCCTGTTAACCTCTGCTGATCATATCATGTATTTATGTGCTTATTTTGTATCTCCACCCATAGAATATAAGCTTTATAGAGACTGGGGCATAGTTTGTCTTGTTCATATCGATAGCCCCGTGCCTGGCATATAGGATATACTCAATTAACATGAGTGAGTGAGTATCTTGTCCCAGGGCCACTAAGAATGTAACCCACAGGCTGCAATACAGACAAGCCACCACCGCTCACCAGAGGCACTCCGGAGGAAAATGTGCCTGCCAAGTAACCAGGTTAGCTCTAGAGCGGCTCTCATATCATTTCATTGCTGGGCAGCTCATCACCCTTCTCAAAACTCACAGGTCCCCCAGGGTCCTGCCATGATCCCATTTATTTCTCCTTGAAGACCTTCCCCGCTGCTCCCCCCTTTAATCTCTCCGGCCATCCCCACGCCTGTCTTCTCTCCTCTTTCAGTTGACATCGCTTGTTTGATTTTCATTGTATTCTTTCCTCATTCTCCTTAATAGTTTCCTGTCCCCATATCATTTTCCCAATTAGTTTGTAAGCTCATTGAAGTCAAGAAATAAACTCCAGATAACTTTCCCAATCCTCATTGTTTCAATATCATGAAAGGAAAATGATAAGCATATGTAAAAAATTGGAAATATTTTCAAATAGAAACTATTCATTTGCATAGTAAAAGCAGCTAACGTTGCCCTGGCGGGTGCTCAGTCATTAGAGCACAGGCCTGCACACCAAAGGGCTGTGGGCTCAATTCCCAGTCAAAGGCATGTACCTGGGTTGCAGGTTCGATCCTCAGCCCTGGTTGGGCCCCATGGTTGGGGCACATGAGGGAGGCAGCTAATCCATGTAACTCTCTCACATCAATGTCTCTCCGTGTCTCCCATCCCCCACCCCCCCATTCCACTCTCTTTAAAAATCAATGGGGAAAATATCCTCAGGTGAGAATTAACAACAACAAAAATACAAGCAGCTAACATTTACCTAGAGCAGTGATGGTGAACCTTTTGAGCTCAGTGTGTCAGCATTTTGAAAAACCCTAATTTAACTCTGGTGCCGTGTCACATATAGAAATTTTTTGATATTTTCAACCATAGTAAAACAAAGACTTATATTTTTGATATTTATTTTATATATTTAAGTGCCATTTAACAAAGAAAAATCAACCAAAAAAAATGAGTTCGCGTGTCATCTCTGACACGCATGTCATAGGTTCGCCATCACTGACCTAGAGCCTAACCAGCCAGGCAATGTATGTTCCAGTTATGGAATGAAACTGTGCCATGTATTCCTTCCAGCCACTATGTAAGTAGTTTCTATTGTTAAGCTACACCTTTTACAAATGAGGACAAGACCTAGAACAGCGGTTCTCAACCTGTGGGTCGCGACCCCTTTTGCGGTCGAATAAGCCTTTCACAGGGCTCGCCTAAGACCATCCTGCATATCAGATATTTACATTACGATTCATAACAGTAGCAACATTACAGTTATGAAGTAGCAACGAAAATAATTTTATGGTTGGGTCACAACATGAGGAACTGTATTTAAAGGGCCAGAAGGTTGAGAACCACTGACTTAGAGGAATGTAATCATTGGGCAAGGTGCCAGAGAGACTCGATGCACCTGAACTCACACCCAGGTCTTTCTGTCCCAGAGCCTGACCTCGTAAGGGCATTACTCTGGAGCTTCTGTGACTTGCAGCTTTTTGACTTCTCTGTGGATCCTTCTTTCCTTCGGCCCCGAGTCTGCCAAGGACAAACTGAAAGTGAAACATACTCTGCAGTGTATGTTTTCGATTGTCTGATTTTTATCGTAGCCACGACCTCGGTCTGACTAATGGGAAAGCAAGTCATTTTCAACGCAGCGCCTTATAAATCAACATCTCCCTATGCAACTTCAATCTGCATTGATTTTCCGAAGAGGAGACTTTCACCTCCACACTACCCATCTCCTGCTTCTAAGGTATTGTTTTCACAGTGACTTTTGAAGAAAAATAAGGTAGGGGTTGGGAGATCGTCTTTTTAAGCTTTCTGATGACCACACTGCTGTTCTATCAGCTGTTTGAAATGGAAATCCGTTTCTGGGTGGGAGAGCCAAGCAGAGTTATAATTTCCTCCTCTATCGGATATTCCTAGAGTATTTCAGTGAAGAGTTAAATCAGGGAGCCCTGGACTGGTGCACACATTTTTCTGCTACCCTGAGATCTTTCGGGTGAAAGGGCAGCACTGAAGAAGCATTTAGTGTATTCAAAATCCGTGACCCAGAGCTGGTGCCTGAAAGCATCATGGATAATAAGGTTGGAAGCACATTACACTTTCCTGGTATTTATCTCATCTTGCCTCGGACAATCTT
The DNA here is from genome assembly GCF_963259705.1 of Myotis daubentonii. NCBI lineage: Eukaryota > Metazoa > Chordata > Mammalia > Chiroptera > Vespertilionidae > Myotis > Myotis daubentonii. Next base: position 150,331,695 of record NC_081842.1, on the reverse strand, counting down.
CTCCAGGAATCATAATTATCCCAGTAGGAAAACTGTCCCATTGTCTGCGAGTCTTCACCGGCAGGAAGTTTGTCTTGCTCCCTCTGACTATATCCTTTCTCAGCAGGGCCCATTATTTCTCATTTAATTAGTAGCACTTGATATAAATAGCCCTTTCTATTCATTTATGCTGTTTTCATTTAAATAAGTACACAATACAATGTTCCACTCCCTGGAGGCACTTGTCCTGGAGGCTGAGAAATAGGGTTGAAAACCACAGGCTTCAGTATTTCTTTCAAGCAGGACGCCACCTTCTTCAAATGAACAAGGCAAATACCTTTGTGCTGATGGTGGGCCTTCAGGAATGTGGGAAACTATGATTCCCTCCAGGAAGGAACACAGATACTAACTGGCTGGCAGGCCAAACTACCCAGTGATGATGCATCCAATGGAATTCCCACTCTGGCCTGGGCACCGTGTAAATGCTGAGGGTAGGGAGGTGGGCAGTCCAGATGCAGGCCTCCCTTCATGGGGTTTGCATAGACTCTAGAAGAGAGAGAACACGGGGGAGATTCTCAGACAGTGCTTCTCAAACATTTATGTGCATAGGAATTTCCGAATTTCCGGGGACTTGGTTAAGAGACAGGTTCTGATTCAGTAGATCTGGGTTGGGCCTGGGAGTTTGCATTTCTAACAAGCTCTCAAGTGACACTGGCACTGCTGGCCCAAGGACCACACTTGGAGTAGCAAACAGGTCTAGAGCAGCGGTTCTCAACCTGTGGGTCGCCAACCTGTGGATCGCGACCCTTTTGGGGGTCGAATGACCCTTTCACAGGGGTCGCCTAAGACCATCGGAAAACACATATATAATTACATATTGTTTTTGTGATTAATCACTATGCTTTAATTATGTTCGATTTGTAACAATGAAAATACATCCTGCATATCTGATATTTACATTACGATTCATAACAGTAGCAAAATTACAGTTATGAAGTAGCAACAAAAATAATTTTATGGTTGGGGGTCACCACAACATGAGGACTATATTAAAGGGTCGCGGCATTAGGAAGGTTGAGAACCACTGGTCTAGAGAATGAGGATCTAGACTTGTCTCTACTGCCTACCTGCCAAGTGACCATTTGTCATATGGGCAGTTTCTTTAAAGAAGTAGAGACAGAGAAGCATCAATCAGATGCTCAAACCTCAGAGGGAAGGTAGGGGAGGGTGGGGGTAAGGGGGAGAGATCAACCAAAGGACTTGTATGCATGCATATAAGCATAAGCGATGGACTGGACGCAGACAACAGGGGGTGAGGGTGAGGGCAAGACTGGGGGGATGAGGGGACAATGAGGCGATAAAGACACATTTATATTACCTTAATCAATAAAAAAATTTTTTTAAAAAGAAGTGGAGTCTTACCATCAGGCAAATGGGGCGCTAATATTCACTCCACCAAGTTGCTGTGAAGTCAAATAAGTGTAAAACCATTTGATAAAATTTTATTTGCTATACAACCTCATCGTAGTATAAGGAAATGATATACCTGCACTCAATGCATCTTTGAATATGCAGTGAAATTAAGCAAATTCTGATGTGACATTGTTTTGAACAATGATTACTTCCATGTCTCTTAAACTGGGCTTTCTAAACACATATCTTTAATTTTAAGACCAAGGGAGTTGTGCTTCCAAGTTATGATGTTATAGGCAAAGCAAGGCCTCTATTCATTAAAGCTCCAGGATATTTGGACTTCTCTGAGGACCAGGGACCACCAAAAAATGGATTCGAGACAGGACTTGAATTTTTGGATACTTTTAATTAAAAGGAATAAGACATCAAATTGGCTGGAAAATACTGATATATTGGGGGTAATTTTAAATAAATGTTCAAGCTTTGGGTTCTCTGTTATTAAATGTGGTTAAAGGCAAGGGTTTTGGTTTGTAACTTATTAGCTGAGTAACCTAAGGCAAATGACTTAACCTCTCTGAACCTAAATTTCCTCAATTGTAAAATAGGCACAATAACTACACCTAATTAAGGATGCTGTGAGAATTAAATAAGCTAACGCATTAAAGGCTCCAGATACCTAACAAATAACATCATTGCATACTTGTCACCTGGGATCTTATGCATATTTTGGTTCTTCCTTTGACCAGGAGCTCTGTGCTGGTCTGTGCCACCTTCCTTTGTGGGCTCCCATTGAAATTGCATCTGAACTCCATGAGAACCAGGGATATTTTAAACCCCAATCTTGAAGAAAGTGGTCTGGTTGATAGTGAAGATTATTTTCAGTGTCTAAACTAACCCTCTGTATATGAATAATGGTATAAAGATAAACAAGGGGGAAATGAGCTATTGAGTCTATTGAGTATTATTACGTATTGGGCACTGAGCGAAACACCATACAAACATTACCTGTGCTATTAGTTCCACTCTCCAGATGAGGAAACTGAGATTCAATGATGCTAAATAATTTGTCCAAAAACTATAGCCAGTATGTGAAGTCACTCATTTCACGCCAATGTCTGTGATTTTAAAAACATTTTTATATGCCTCAGTTCATGTGATGCTTGCTCAAAGCGAGGGCAATATATCTGCACCTGCTCCTGAAACCATTCAGGGGATCAAGCTCTGTTCCCAAAACACCCTACATGAACTATAAGGCCAATGAGGCCCAGGAGTATCTGCTGCTTCAGTGCCCACCAAACTGCATGGAGGTGGGCCATCTGATCACGGTGCCTTACCTGGCTGAGATTTCTACATAGGAGGATTATCAGGCAGTGCTCTCTGGAACAGCGTCTGTGAGGAGGGATGAGGGGTGCAGGATAAAGGCCCCAGAAGATCCCCCAGGATACTCTGATATCAGGGTGGTCTTCAGAATTATCCCACCTTGAGGCAAAGGGATGCCAGACTTTAAAATCCCCCTATTGACCAGCTACTAGGTGCAGGATGCTTGGGGGTGGGGATGGGGTATGACCTTGATGACACAAAGAGAGTGACTCAGCTGAGCAGGGAGGAGGATGTCCGCCGAGGAGGGTCTGTGGGGTACCCAACAGCAGCCACTACAATACTCCTTTGCTTCTTGCTCCCTCCTCCTCCCCGGGCATTCTCTCCCCTGCCAAGAGGTTAATGCTAGAGACTGGGAATCGTGGGGTAACCACATCTCCTGAGATGCCGCAAGCTGCATTCACTCCTTTTCTCGCCTGTAAATGATGTGATGGGGGAGGCAGGGAAGAAATGGGAAATGGTACCCAGACTCTGCCAGCTTGGGGGCAACAGCACAAAAGCACACCTACTCCCAAAGCACCACCCACTGGGCATTTTATCTGCACCTCTGGGGTTTTTGTTTTTAAAACATCTTTCCCCCACGTGAAAAAAGATTTTTTTTAATTTAAAAAAGAGCCAGAAAATAGTCTAAAAGCACATTACCAGGAAATTGTTTCTGCTGTGTTTAGGACTGTTCTTAATGTTTTATGAATAAGCTAAAAAAAAAAAAAGGCTCAAGCATATTTCCTTGGGCACTCTAGTTAATTACTTATTCCGAGTGCTTCTACTCCATTCCTTGCAAAATGTGTTGTGCATTAATTCTGATTATGTACAAAAACCCACCTGCAAGGAAAAACTCTGAATCAGTAATGCTGCTAAAATGAGCAGGCCTCCTGGGGCTCCACTGAGAAAGAGGGTACTGGACAGAATTAGAATCTTGTAGCTAAGGCTATTCATAATGTCATTAACATAAAGGCAATTAAATGCGTTTTTAACCTACAACCCTTTATTGTTATTAATGAACATTAGAAAAACACAGGAGATAAAATTGGTAATTATCTCTGCACCAAGCTATGCAATAATGTGTTTAAATATGAAAACAAAACAAATGATTATTGTTAGTATTTTCCGTAGCAGAAACCCCAGGAGCAGCTCCGTCATATTTAATCACATGGGCCTACACCAAGAGGGTTAATTAAAAGAGGGCTCTGCCTTCTATGTGCCTGGTTATTCAGTTTAATATGGAATCAACAAATATAAATGTAAATTTGCAAAATATCCTGAGCAGCTGTTTCTGCCTGCGGGTTATCCACCTTTACTGAAACGCGGACTGATTCCTTCTCCTTCAGCACCGTGGTCTGTAGCTCCATAACCAAGTGTTTCCGTTTTGAAAGGATCGGAACGCTTTCAACACCTATTCCAAGAACAACTATATAAATCCAGGCGCGTCGCCTATACAGTTCGGTGAAAATAATGAAAGTGTTTGAAAAAGGCATGCAGATTTTTTTTAAGTGACAAACGAGAAGGTCAGCACCGGGCTCTATTCAAGGAGCACCCAGTTCACTCTGTCCCTTTCTGCTGCAAGCTGGAACAGCCTGTGAGGAAGCCTCGGAGGTGGGCTTGTTGAGGAGGACGCAGTCGCTAATGTCCGGCGAAATACCCTGCATCTAATAATGGGTGGATTCCCACTAATTAACTCAGCGTCAAACGTTAGTCTCACCTTCCTTATAATGTGCTCCAAAGTGGTTTTGTTTCCAAGACCTGTTTTTTAAGAAGACAGATACCTCTAATTGGCCTGTGCAGTGGATTTTGGGGCAAACAATACCGCCCAAGTGTGACCCTTGGAAACAGGTTTTGAACAACTGCCACGCGGCAAAGCTAGCAATTGTTGCGCTCATCTTATTTTTCTCAAACAACCAATTCGCTCCTGCATTTTTTAAAAAAGGCGTTGTATAAAATAAAACAACTATAGCAACAGCTGCTGACATCTGTATATTACTTTAGAGTTTACAAAAACACTTTTGATAATTTTGGGTGGTACTAAAATCAAAAGTATGGCAGTCTGCATTAATTTGCATAGACCTACTCTGGCTTACACATTTGATTACATACGTAGAGCTTCCCTGCCCACGTGCATGGAAGCACGGGAAATGTAGCCACGCACTGGGATCAGAATGTAGACATGGGAAGTAAGGGGCAGAACGTTTCTTTTCTTAAGCGTCAATTATGCCACCCAAAGATGGTGGGGTTCAGATTTTAAAGCCAAGAATGAATCCCACAAGGGCAGCTACCTGACTGTCTGACGGAGATGGAGGTTGGTTCAAGTTATCCTGGAACAGGAAGAGGTACAAGGATTCGCTCACAAGCTGCACACGGAAGCAAGCAGGCACCTGTGTGAGGCGGAGCAGCAGGCACTCCTGGACTTCCCTTCCCCCAGCACACACCCCGGCTTTGTAGGCTGTTCTCGCTGGCCCGGGAGAGCAGGGCCTACAAACCACCCCCAGAAGCACACACAGCTGCCCGTCTCATACAGAAGCCCAATCCCAGCGTCAGGTAAGCAGTCCACAGTCTGACCTGCACCCGCAAGTCCCAGGTAAGTATTCTCACAGAAACCTCTTTATCGCTAGTCTCCTTTGCTACTGCCTGAGCTGGGATCAAGTCACGGGACATGGCACATGGCACTTCTCTATGATCCAGGGAAGTCACGCCTGTGAGGCTCAGACAGCAGACGGAGGCCTTGGCGGGAGGCGTCTCTATTACACTTTTAGGCTCAGAGCAAGTGGTGACTTTCCCGCTAAGCTGAGAAACGTTCCTTCTTGCACACAGGACAGTAGGGTAGGGGGTAGGGAGGGGAGGGGAGAAGCAGTCATTAAAAATCATTTGCATTTTCAAGTTCCATTATTCCTGAGCCCTCAGAACAGAACAGGCTGCCCGGCTGCTGCGTCTGCCATGTGGCAGACGAAAGCTCAAGGTCAACCTCTGGCTGTTAGCCAGACAATTGAGAACTACACACACTAAACTTCCCCCTTTCTTGTCACCCTCCCTGGCTATTAACCACCCCCAGGGCACCCTCAGGGGCCGCAAATTTTCTCCTGGCGCCTCCTCTGACTTGTGAAGATTCTAGAGGCCTGGAAGGTGAATGATGAGGAAGCACAGAGCCATATGCAGAGCCTTTGATGGCCTGACATCAGACAACCCAGAGAGGAGGGACAGTGCCTGGGCGGCGGTTGCACCTGCACCGTCACCCCTTTGATTTGACTCCTTCTGGCTGCTGCCAGCGGGCCAGCCAGAGAGAAGGTGGCCAAACAGCAGAACAATGGCGCAGCCTTTCACAGCTGGAAAATCATTTTTTAAAGACCTCCAGGAGGCACCAGTTGGTCCTGGCAGCTGACATTTGATCCGGGGAGTGCGGAGCAGCTGATGCCAAAGAATGAGTCTCCAAACCCACTGGCCGGCAGGCCAGCTGTGGAACCCCTTGTTCTTTCACCTTCCCATCCACACCCGGGGGCGGGCGGGGGGCGGGGGACGATGGGGAGGGAAAGCCGGGGGGCGGGGCGGGGGGAGAACTCCTTGCTAAATTTTCTGTGGAAAGGGAGAGACACCTGGGCTCCTCCAGCCCCCACTCATTTTTCACTTGGCTCTCAGAGGAATAGACGATAAATGCTATTTATAAGACAGATTCTTGCAGGAAAGAATGGTGTCAATTTCACATTTCAGCTACTCGGGGAAAGAGGAAAATTCTTTGCAAATGGTCCCGTTTGGACAATTTTGATGTGTGATTCATCTCTGCCCGGGAGAGTGACACACAATCACTTAAAAGTGACAGTCGCTCTTTAAAAATACTAATTGAATATAGTTTGGAGCCTGTGCCATTTGTTCTAAGTTTAAATGACTATAATTAAGAGTGGTGAGTGTTTGGTTTAGAGAGTGACCATATGGTTTGTCACCCAAACTATGACCATTAGAGGGGGGGAGGGGGCTATTAATAATTAACCCCCGAACTGGCATAAACAGGCACTGTTCCAGATAAATTGGGACTTCTGAGCCTCCTTATTGTTTCCCATCATCCTCACAATATGCTTCTCAGAGAAAAGAGTGCAAAAGCTGTGGAGGTCAAATCGTATTCATAAAACGTCAGGGTGTTAGTCTGACCTCCTCATTCTTAAAAGGGAGGGGCATGGTAAGCCTGGAGCCACACATTGATCACCACAAAGCAAGGTGAGGACAAGCATAAAAATCACATTGCCATGTTTTGGAAAGAGCACTGGACTAGGAGTCAGGATGTATGTTTAAGTCCTGGTTTTACTACTACTACTACTGCTACTACTGCTACTACTACCCTTGCTGTTACTTGTTCTACTAAGAGCTACCATTTATTGAGCATTTGCTGTGTAGTAGGTATGACGTTAATTAAGAATCTGGGCAGAATCTGTATGGAGCCTAATAATAGTCTTCATGAGGATGAGCAGGAGTTTACCAGTAAGCTAAGCAACTTACAGACACAATCTATGGAGCCATTATCATCCCCATTTTACAGAGGGAAATGGAGGCTCTGAAAAGCTAAGCAGCTCTGATACCAAATTCATGCTCTTAAACCACACTGCCATAAAGAGTTTGCCAGGAGCTGAGAGAGAGACACCTCCTCTTTCTACTCTCCACTGGCATTCTCTTCATTTTAGCTCTTAAATATTTACATATGAATAACATTTTATTTTGTAGTTTCACAGGCCCTCAAAACTGTAGAAGGCGTGGCCAATGACCATTAGTGCAAGATGATGGAGGGCAAAATAGTTGAGGGTGGGGAGGAGTGATTCCATATAAACTGGAGCCATCAAAACATACGACTCTAAGGGCCAAAGAAACCACAGATTCAGAGGAGTTTCTGGCACATGCAGATCCCTGTTGAGGGGTTTGCCCAACTGATGCTCAAAACCCACTAAGGGAAGCCATTTCCTTTTACATCTGAGTGACTATTTTAAAATATTTTCTAATGATGAACCCAAATTCCAACTCCCTGTAATCGCCACTCTTTGGTCTTGGTTCCGTTCTTTAAGCCCCTCACATAATGTGTTCTGCTTTACGTACTTTCAAATAGAGACGCTCCTCTATTTACCAAGGCGGCTCTCCAAGTCTCCTCAGTGCCTGGGTTCCCAAGTCCACAGTGACTCAGGAGGACGATGTTTTCTATCCCTGGAGGCATTTTCAATAGAAGAAGAAGTTGGTGCTTCAAAGCTTTCCAACCAGGCGCACTCTTTCCTTTGATGCTATTATTTTCATTGGGCTTCCTTTCCCACTTAGAATCCGGCCCTATCTGTTGAGGTGCAGAATCTTCCTTTCCTGTTGATCTCTGTCAGGGCCCTGGAAACCCCTTCAAAGAAGTACAATAGTTGTGGGGTTTTTTTAGTTCAGTTTTATTTATTTATTTATTTATTTATTTATTTATTTATTTATTTTTATATATATTTTATTGATTTTTTTACAGAGAGGAAGGGAGAGAGAGATAGAGAGTTAGAAACATCGATGGGAGAGAAACATCGATCAGCTGCCTCCTGTACATCTCCCACTGGGGATGTGCCCGCAACCCAGGTACATGCCCTTGACCGGAATCGAACCCGGGACCCTTCAGTCCGCAGGCCGACGCTCTATCCACTGAGCCAAACCGGTTTCGGCAGTTCAGTTTTATTTAATCTGTACTCTGAGCCCTGCGAATTATTTTGATGCTGTAGAGGGATTCAAATGACCTTCAACCTAAGAGCCCTCTACGGCCTGTGACAAGCTTTCATTGTCACTGTGTTCACCAACGGAGGCTCCACGTTCTTGAATGAAATCCGAGGCTTCCACATCAGACCGGGGAGCCCACCTTCTTTCCCTTTTGAGAACTAGAGATGAGGGGTCAGGCCCAGAGAGCCCGATAAGGCGGCTGTTCCTATACTCAAGGTAAAAAGTGACAAAGTCTTAACTGAGGTAGTGACAGTAGGAATTGTGTGACCATCTCAGGAAACAGTTCCCAAGTAGAATTGACAAGATTTACAGGCTGATTGGATGGAAAATGAGAAGTTAGAAACTGAGAATGACTCCATGTTTCTGGCCTTGGACTCTGGTTGCACTAAAATGTTATTGACCAATAGGAAGAGAGAAGAACCAGATTCAGTTTGCTCCTTTTTGCCTGACTGATCTGTGATAAAATCATTTTCTAAATCATTACAAGAGTAGCTGTTGTAGTTACAATTAATTTATAAATTCAGCACCATTATAATCACTATGACTTCTTATTGACTTCATATTAATTCCGTTGGGGGGGAATTCTAATTGCTCTATTGAAATTCTAATCAAACTGAGGAGAGAAGACATATACATCTATACAAAAAAAACAATTTATAAAAGACGTCTATGAAGATGTTCCAAATAAATGCCAAGTGTGTTCCTGGCAATGAATTCTGTGAGCTCAGAAAAGAGCAAGAGCAGAAACACACATCTAGAACTTAATGAGATAGAGGGGGACCTTAAAGGGTACATACAACTTGACATTGAAAAAGGGTATGGTGGATTTCCTCTTAGAACAGCAGCTCTCATAATATGGTCTGGGGATGCCCAGGGATACTCCAGACCCGTGGTTTGCAAACTGCGGCTCGCGAGCCATATGCGGCTCTTTGGCCCCTTGAGTGTGGCTCTTCCTAAGCCTTAGGAGTACCCTAATTAAGTTAATAACAATGTACCTACCTATATAGTTTAAGTTTAAAAAATTTGGCTCTCTCGCCCTAACCGGTTTGGCTCAGTGGATAGAGCGTCAGCCTGCGGACTCAAGGGTCCCAGGTTCGATTCCGGTCAAGGGCATGTGCTTTGGTTGCGGGCACATCCCCAGTAGGGGGCGTGCAGGAGGCAGCTGATCAATGTTTCTCTCTCATTGATGTTTCTAACTCTCTATCCCTCTCCTTTCCTCTCTGTAAAAAATCAGTAAAATATATTTTTTAAAAAATTTAGCTCTCAAAAGAAATTTCAATCGTTGTACTGTTGATATTTGGCTCTGTTGACTAATGAGTTTGCCGACCACTGCTCCAGACCATTGCGGGGGGGGGGGGGGGGGGTGGCGGTCTGTGAGGTCAAAAGTATTTTCACAATAATATGAAGACTTAATTTATCTTTTTCCTCTTATTCCCTTTTTCAAAGGTAATATGATAAGTGATGACATCATTACTCTGACAACTAATGGATCATGTCTTTGTTTATTATTGAGTTTTAAATTTTTCTGTTTTTCTTTCCTGGCTGGGTGGCTCAGTTGGTTGGAACACCGTCCTATATACCAAAAGTTTAAGGTTTGATTCCCAGTCAGGGCACATACCTAGGTTGCAGGTTCCATCTCTGGTTGGGCATGTACAGGAAGCAACTGACCAATGTTTCTCTCTCACATTAATTCCCCTCCCCAAGTCAATAAAAAATAAAATTTGTTTTAATTTTTAACATGGTAAATATCAACCTATATATAACCCACACAAACAAAAGCTCTTTTGAGCATCAAAAATTTTTTAAAGTGTAAATGGGTCTCCAAACCAAAAAGTTTGAGAACCACTGCCTTGGATAGTCTACTAAAAGGCATGTTTGTGACTGATCTAAGCTACAACATGTTATCTCAGTAACCCATAATGCCTTGCTCTAGGTCTTTTCATACTGTTGGCTCAAAACTGGCTCTGTTGCTGGTAATTTGGCTTCACTGTTGATCTGAAGTCATTGTTCTGTCTCTTATTTTTACTTTTTGTTGCTGATGGTAAATGACTCTTCTCAATGTTTCCTCAATATTATGTCTCCATAGTATGAGTCAGTATCTTAGGCTTCAAAAACTCATTCAGAAACACAGCCATACCCTTTAAAATTCTACATACATACTTATGTTATTGGTGGGGAGCTCTCCATGTCCCCACCAGTTGCTGGGGGAAGAGGGGTTCTTGCAATGTCATGAAAAAAGGAATTTTCTGAGACTCGCATGGAGAACGAGTGGCATTTATTTGCATGAAATTACATCCCTGACTTCCCAAGGTCCCATTTCCCTTTGTCCTGCCAAGGAATAAGTCCAGCTGTGTCTTCAGCAGGGCTAGGATTAAAGCCATCTCCCAGAGTATCCATTCCATGTTGGAGCACAGTCAAACCCAGTTTTAGGCTAGCTCAGTTTGTGTTCCCAGATGCAGTCCATCAGTCCATTGCATGTGGGGTCTGCACGGTCATGGGCCATGTGTCCTCTAGGGCCACATGACTATGAAGGGAACTCGGGTAAATGCAAGGAGCAAAATTAGAGGAGCACGAGAAGAACCAGAGTGTGAGATCCTTTCTCTGGGAGATTATGTATTCCCAAATTTTTGTGCACTTGCAGTGGCCCCACCCCATCCCCTCTGGCCAATGATTTCTATTCCTGGTTAGACTGACAGGTACCTTTCTTATGTCACCCCAACTTTACTGTGCATCATCCATCTCCCCTTTATCCCATCCCTTCCCCCAGTGATCTGCAGGGAATGGACCAGTGGTTCCCTGGGGAGTGCAAAATTACAGTTTCCTGGTGAAGCTTCCCAAATGACCATGCTTATAATGTCTGGCCTCCCTTTTGCTCCCTTCCTATTATTAATAACTAGCTAATTACATTTATACAGTATGTACTAGTATAAAGAGTCTAAATTAAATTAGGTCCTATTATCCTTCCAAACAAAACAAAAACCTTAGAACAATACAACTTTCCTCAAAACAACCCACCTTCTATTCCCAACAAATGCTCACATAATTGACTAGAACTTTAGCTTCAACTTGCTTTAAGCACAAACATTATTAGTAATATTACAGTTATATAATTATATTACCAATATTGATTTGTGAGAATCTGAAGGCTGTAAATTTTCAGAGTCCTTATCTACCTGAAAGTATTATTCTATCCTTACTCTTGAATAATAATTTGGTTGGGCATAGCAAATGGGGCTTATCTAGGGATGCAAACATGCCTGGTTGCATCCCTAGATAATGGGCAAAGTGATTTTGTCCCTGGTCACCAGCAGACAAACAGGTTTTGGCTTCCTGTGTCATGTGGCGAGCCCAGTCCCAGCTTCCTTCCACATGCAGTGGGTGTTGGGTCCCAGTTCCCAACCAGTACTAAGCCTCTAGCCCTGGTGGCCTCATCCACTCTTGGCTTCTTGTGGGCTGCGTAGCTTTCGTCCCTGATAAACACTGGGTGTTCCTCTCTAATTCACAAAGATTTTCCTTTTTTGTTTTAGATATGGCTCTATATTTTTTATTTTAAATATATATTTAATATTTTACTCATAATTCTTATGTGTTTGGAGAATAGTAATGTTTTTGCATGTGCTCAACACACCGTTGTGACCTAGAGGTCTGAGCCCATACTCTCATCATGGAACTGTGGGACATATTTGCTGAGGTCCAGAAAACTAAATCTTTTTGACATATCAAAGCAGGCATACAACGCAAAGCACCAATTTAGATTTTGTTAAAGATCCTAAATTAAAGCTGAGCAACGCTGTACTTGGATTGGTCGCTATAAATTAAACAGAACTATTTCATTTCAAGTTTATGGTCATGTAGGTTAATTAAAATTTTCTCCTTAGAAATACAGCCCCAAAGACTCTATGTAATTTAAATAAATTCTACATTCATGCAGAGTGAGAATGGCAGTTTCAATATTTAATTCTTACTTTGTAAACTTTGAAGGCTAAAAACACATCCTCCCCAAGTTGTGAATACTGTTTATGTTGAAAACAACTCGCTGAAGGAAACTTGGAGTTGCTAGGTAACTTGGTGCCTGTGGAAGACTTCTGATAAAAAGTATTTAAATCAGATTTCCTGGAACAGATGGCGAACTGAAGTGGAAAATAAATTCAAGTGATCTGTTATTGGCTTTTGATGCTAAAATTAAAATCCCCTTGCAGCCAAAGTGCAGAGATTTTTTAACTGGTCAGGTTTAAGGTGACCTTCCTGCAGAGCGCATCATGCCTCATCCCCTACAACACAAAGCCATCCGAGCTTTATGAGCTGAATTTCTTGGCAGATATTGGGAAAGATCCCTAAAGAATAAGCATCCCTTGGAGAAGGATGTGTCTCTGAACGGGTCTGCTTTCCTTGGCTCCTCACTGGGTACAGTCTTTTCCTGTAAAGTTAAAGGACCTGTTTGGGGTGGTCTTCTCATGAGTTCTTCTAGATTTTTTGTGGGGTTAATCCTCACCCGAGGATAATTTTTTGCATTGATGTTTAGAGAGTGGAAAGGAAGGAGGGGGGGGGCAAGAGAGAGGGAGTGGGAGAGAGAGAGGGAGAGAGAGCACGATCACTTGGTTGCTTCCTGCGCATGCCCAGACCAGGGCCAGCAATAGAACCTGCAACCCAGGTACATGCCCTTGACCAGAATCAAACCTGGGAGGGACTCTTCAGTTCTGACCACTGAGCAACACCTACCATGGCTAATTCTTCCAGATCTTAAAAAAAATCAAATGGTCAAAGTGTGGCTGAGCTGCTGGGTAGTAAATCAGCTAAGCTAGAATCCCCTCATCACCAATGGTTAGAAATCAGAAGAAACTGTGAATTTGTACAGGGAATGTATATACTATAATGTAGCTAGGAGCATCACCCAATAATTGAATTGCTACTCCTTGAGCTTACATGGATAGAGAATGAGAAGAACTGCCACTTATTTCTCAGTATATTTTGCATGAGTCCAGAGGTATTTGGGGGCAAGTGGTGGGGACAGTGAGGGTTACACATAATCCTTTATGAAGAATTCTTCAGAAATCTTTTTCTGAAAGAGAAACTTCACAAGAGTCACTTCATTACTCAATTCCCTATAATCTTTTAGAGTTGGTGAATTTGCACAAAAAGAGATAATTTAAAAGCAATCTGGTAGCTAACCTACCAGTTCTGGAACCAAGTAACTAGGGATGCCCACATTCCTGGAAACAGTGCGGCAGAGAAGTGTCATCACCTGGCGACATGCATGGAAAGCACAGATGAAATAAAAGGAGCTTTGGCGAAGGCAGCTCAGTTGGTTGGGCGTCGTTTGGGTGCACCGTTCAATTCCCTGTCAGGGCACAGGGCACAGGGCACATGCCCATGTGGTGGGCTCAGTCCCCAGTAGGGGGCATACAGGAGGCAGCTGATCAATGTTTCTCACATTGATGATTTTCTCTCTCTCCCTCTCCCTTCCTCTCTCTCTCAAAATCAATTTTTAAAAATCTTTTTTAAAAAAAGAAATAAGAAAAGGAAAGTGACCCTCAAACCTTAGCATATGTGTCTCTTGTTACTCCAACAGGACAGTTGTCACCATGAGAATAAGTAAAGGGCCTTCCAGGAAGAGGAGACAGAGCAATGGGAGCGTATGTTACAGAGCTGCAGTGAAGAGAAATAGCTTGTGCTGAGGGGCTACTGCCGGGCAGGCACTGTGCTGGGCTCTTCACTTGTGTTGTTTTGCTTAATTACCACAGCAAACCTATCCAAAAGATGTTGTTTTTCTTCATTTTGTAGGTGATAAAAGTGAGGCCCTAAGGGGCTTAGTGACTTAAAAGGGGAAACACAGCCTATGAATGGCAGAGCTGGGGTCAGAAGCAGTTCTGCCTAATTTCAAAGCCAAGGCTCCTTCCTCAGGAGACTCCTGGTCCTTGGGAGTGAGGGGGGTGATAGGCACTCTCATACACTGCTAATGAGACTGTAAATTGGTTTAACTTTTTAAAGAGAAATTTAGCAATATCTGTCAAAATGTACCCAGCATGAGATTCAGCAAAACTGTAAACTGCCTTCTGGGAATCTATTCTAGGGATGCACTTTCACTGTATATATACTAGAGGTCCAGTGCATGAAATTTGTGCACAGGTAGAGTCCCTAGGTCTGGCTGGAGATCAGGGCCAATCGGGGCTTTCAGGCTACCAGCCGGGGCCTTCCTTCATTCCATTCTGCCCCCTGGTGGTCAGCAAACATCATAGTGAGCAATTGATCTCCCGGTCTTCTGGTCAAAATCCCCAGGGGACACTTTACATATTAACCTTTTATATATATAGACTAGAGGCCCGGTGCACAAAAATTTGTGCACTCGGGGGGGAGAGAGGGGGTCGCTCAGCCCAGCCGATGCCCTCTCACAGTCTGGGACCCCTCGGTAGATAACGACCTGCTGGCTTAAGCCTGCTCCCGGGTGGCAGAGGGCAGGCCCAATCCCTAGGTGCAGCCCCTGGTGGGGCTCAGAGCAGGGCCGATTGGGGAGTTGGGGCGCCACCCCCTGTCATGCACAAAGCAGGGCCAATCAGGGGGTTGGGGCGCAGCCCCCTGTCACGCACAGAGCAGGGCCCATCAGGGGGTTGGGGCGCCGCCCTCTGTCACCCACAGAGCAGGGCCGATCAGAGGGTTGGGGTGCCGCCACTCTCACACTCAGGGCTGGGCCGATGGGGAGGTTATGGCTCTACCCCGTCACACACAGAGCAGGGCCCGTGGGGGGGGGGCGCGTTGGGGCACCGCACCCTGTCACACACAGAGCAGGGCCGATCAGGGGGTTGGGGCGCCACACCCTGTCACACACAGAGCCGTAGGGCGATCAGGGGGTTTGGGCGCTGCCCCTGTCACGCTGATCCTGGTGCCGGGAGGCATATTACCCTTTTACTATATAGGGTAGAGGCCTGGTGCACAGGTGGGGACCGGCTGGTTTGCCCTGAAGGGTGTCCTGAATCAGGGTGGGGGTCCCCACTGGGGTGCCTGGCCAGCCTGGGTGAGGGGATGATGGCTGTTTGCAGGCTGGGGGTGACTGAAGCTCCCAACCGCTCCTTTTTTTCTTTTTCTTTTTTTTTATTCTGGGCCAGCTTTAGCTTTGAGGCTAGGCTCCAGCTCTTAGGCCTCCGCTGCTGAAAGTAGGTTTTTGGCCTTTGCTTACAATGTTGCGATCCTGCTGGCTGAAGCCCGGCAGGTTTCTGGGGTTTTGTTTAGCTTCTATGTTTGTTACATAGTTGCTTGCAGCTCAGAGGCCTGCAGCGGCAGGCAGGGAACGTTGGAGTCCTCCGTCACTGAAGCAAGCAAGCCTCATGTTAGTTTCAAGCTGCCTGGGTGCCGGCCACCATCTTGGCTGGCAGTTAATTTGCATATTGCCCTGATTAGCCAATGGGAAGGGTAGCAGTCGTACGCCAATTACCATGTTTCTCTTTTATTAGATAGGATGTGTGTGTGTGTGTGCATGTGCGCGTGTGTGTTCATGCCAGCATGTTTTGCAATAGAGACAAATTGGAAACATCTTAGGTATTCATTAATAGGGGATTGGTGAGATCATTTTTGCTAAAACCACATAAAAAATACTCGGCACTCATTAAAAAGAATGAGGTAAATCTTTATGGACACATGAAAAGATATTCTCAATTTTGTTCAGTTCAATAAGTAAGTTGTATAAGAGCACATATTTGCATGTGTAGTAGGGGCACAGTCCTCTTTTAAAAAAGGCAGATGTCTGAAAGCACACACATTTGTGTTGATCATGGTGAACTTGCAGGGAGTGGGATGAAGGTGGTTCTTGGTAGGGAAACTTGTACTTTTCCTTTTGTGTCATTCTAAACTATCTGATTTTTTTCTAATAAGCAAGTACTACTTTCATAATAAAAGAAAAAATTAAAGAAGGCCTTTTTTGAACTTAGAAAATAATGGAAGGTTTTTATAACACAAAAATGAAGTGGGTCAGGATCTGTTGGAGATAAAGGGAAGGCAGATAATGATTAAGGAGCTAATGATTGCCAAAGGTCATTTCTGTCTTCACGCTAATTGCCAAGGCAGATTCACAAAGAACTTTAGATTTGGAGAGAGTGCGCCTTAAAGGCAGAAGACCAAAAAGGAAACTCTTCGTGATATTTTGGATAACTTGTCAAACCAACGTCTAAATGCTTTGATAGTCTCTCAGCCCTATTCAGTGCCTGGAATCTTCTACACACCTTTTTTTTGTTCATACAAAATATGAGCCATATAAAGGAAGCCCAGTAGGCAGCTCAGGTAAGAAGAGAAGTCTTTTTCCCCAAAAAAACTTGGCTGAAGCAAACCATTCTATTCCCAGAATGCATGAGGGGTCGTCACTGACAGCTGTAGCCCTTTCTGCATGGAAATACTCTTCCCGTGATGTGGAGGCAGATTGCATTTGCCTGGCTAATCCAGCCATACACTGGAGAAATGAGAAAAGGCCCAAGCTACCCATATGCGCTATAGATTCCAAAAGGAGATGAGCCTCTTTGCCACTGCTTATTCTGATAATGTCAACATGGCCATTATTGTTTCATTAGTTTTCTTTGCTCTAAGGCTAAAAGGAATTTCTACTGAGTGAGTATCTCTGAGATGCCTTGGTATCTCAGAGCGCTTTTGCAGAAGACATGACTGAATACTTTTTCTGAACTTCGTTGCATGGAAATATGATTTATCTGTTTTCTCCTAATTGCTAAATGCTTCCTGGTCTTATTATTTTGTTCTAGTTAAATTTCCTTTGACTATTAAACCCATTGTTTTCACTTTCTCTAATAAAAAAATAATAATGATAACAATAGTAACATATTTATTAGGGCTTATTATGAGCAAGTCACTGTTTTAAATGACTTGCTCATAAATTAATTAAATCCTTATTATAAGTCTTTGAAGTCTACAAAATAGGTATTGTTATTATCTCCATTTGAAGAAACTGAAAATTGAGGAGGTTAAGGAACTTGCCCAAGCAATAGAGCTAGGATTCAAAGCTGATCTATCTCACTCCAACACATGTTTATTTAACCATGTGCTTTACTGCATCACAGCAAAGATGGCAGTCTAGCTTGTAGGAGACAGCAAAACAGAAAATCTACCTAAACCAAGAGAATCCCTGTATACTCACCAGTCTAGGTATCTCTTTCCTGTCCTTGACTTCCACTCTTCTTCAGAGTATTCTCCATTCAGCTTCTTTGGTGAAACCCTTTACCCAGAATCCTCAGCTTCTCCATCCACTATGCCTTAAGGCTCTAGCTTATTTCCTGCCAATTGGAGACCACATTGATCTCTTCTTCTCTAACAACTTTTGCCTTTGTTGGCAGCACCACACAATTAGCACACATTTTTAAATATCCTATTATCTAATGATATGAAATACATAAGTTAACACGTTCTTACAATCAGGCTTACCTCACCAGGCTTTGAGGGTTTATCAGACACCTTTTCAGCTTTGCCTCATATCCTCTCGGCCTACCTTTTATTCCAACTTTTCTGCAGCAACCAAAGAATAAATAGACAAGCATTGTGCCTCAGTTTGACCATGAGTCTTTTATCCTCTCTAGCATGAGCTTCTCTGATAATCTGGCTGGATATCTACACAAACCTGCTTAGCATTCATACCCACACAAACCTAGACACCCAGACAGACTAACGCCCTTCAGGCTACCTTTGACTAATAAGAATGGCAACAGATGGGTAGAGTTGCTTCTCTTTGGCTCCTTTGGCAGACAATTCTGAGACACATTCTCAATGGCCCACAGTGATGATCAGTTGATAATGTCCATTTTTGTAGGCTTTCTCTATAAGGAAATTTGGGGAAGAGGCATATGGACGGACTTACAAGGAAAGGCATAAAGAGTGAGGATGATTGATTCTCATGTTAATTTGCATGAGCATCCTTCACAGGGAATCAACAGAGTGTCAACAATCAAGTAGGGAGGATGACTTGTCTTCTGGATGTCAGTGCCTCTCTCCATGGCCACTCCTTGTGCAATGAGTTCATGAATGGCCTGACCAGGGTGTCAGGGATAAAGCCCAGGCATGGACACAACAGCATCAACTCCCTTTCACTGAAGGTCCTGCCATGGCTGAGTACTCACCCTGCCAGCAGTGCCGGCTAGCACAGGTAAGGCATCATCCTTCAGGAGACTAGCCAGTCAGTTGGTGACAAGTTTATTATATCAGACCCAACTCCATTATTGGAATTGACACCTATTTTGGGTATAGTTTTGCCTTCCTTTATCTCATTACTATGGCCAACACCACTATCTGAGTACTTATATAATATCTTCCTTACTGATACTGGATCCCACACAACATTGCCTCAGATTAAGGGACCCATAATAGTAAGGAATGGTGTGACTATGGGCACATGACCATGGGGTTGATTGGTCTTACAATGTACTTCATCACCCAGAGGTAGCTAGCCTAGTAGAATAATGGGATGGCGGGTTAAAGTTTCAGCTAAGGTGATAGCTTGGGCATAACACCAATGCGCCTGGACTGCATCCTCCAGCATGCAGTATGTACACAGAACCAACAGTGCTGATTCTTTTATAGCTAGAATACATGGGTCCAGGAATCAATGGGTAGAAGTAGGATTGGTTACTTTCACCATTATTCTCAGCAACCCACTTGTGAAATTTTTATTAAGGGCAATTTACCCTGATTACCAGTATTCTGAAGAACTCGGGTTGCTACAACATAATGGAAGTAATAGGGAAGAAAGGAGTATGTCTAGGACATAGAGATTCAATGGGGCATCTCTTGGTGATAACTCTATGCCCGATTATAACTGTAGATGGGAACTGCAGCAACCTCAGTCCAAAGAGGTTAAAGCAACTCAGACCCCTTGGGGATGCAGGTCTAGATCACTACTCCCTGAAAGCAACCTAGACCAGCTGAGGTGTTGGAAAAGAGCGAGGGAAGTCTTGAGTGTGTGGTGGAAGATGAAGATGATAAATATCCATTATGGCCTTGGGACCATTTGTAGAGGTGGGGACTAGAGCTCATTGCATTAACCATCTTATACTAGGAATTAAGCCTTGAAGGCCCTATGAAGGAAAACAAAGCAGAGTAAGGGGATAAAGAATAGCAGCATGGGTGACTATTTAAAAAGAGAGACCAGGGAAGCTTTCTCTGACTATGTGATACTTGAGCAGAAAACAAAATGAAGTAGAAGAGCAAGCCTGTTGAGTATATGGGGAAGAACATTCCAGAGAGAGAAAGTAGCAAGTCCAAAGGTTCCAAAGCAAGAGTGTGCTTGGGTGCTTGGTGTATTTAAGGAGGCTAGTATGGCTGGAGGGGAGTGAGCAAAGAAGAGTGGTTAGAGATGTGATCAGGAAGGGTAACTAGATCCTAGACCATGAAGGTCTTTGGAGTGGGGACTTTGGATTTCATTCTGTGTGAGGAAGGGAGCCATCAGCAGCTCTTGAGAAGATGACATGATGCATCTTACATTATGCAGAGCTTCTGGGTGTTCTGTGGATTGGCTGCATGGGGGGCGGGGGGGCGGGGGGGCGGGGAGGGGGTCAAGAATGGGTAGAGGGAAACCGTTTAAGAGGCAACCACAGTAGAGTATCTGGATCTCATTTCAGATGGGTTATCTGGGTGCATAGAGCAAAGGCATTGCTGAACATTGGGTCTTAGATTAAGAGTGGTATTACTGTTCTTCAGGGCTGACTTTAAGCTATTTCTGAGCAAAAACCCAACTCTTTTACTTCATACAAATCTTTTATAATGCATAAGGTAGCCCAATGGCTTTGGAGGAGAAGGCTTGGAAAATGCCTATGATTTGGTGATTAAAATATCTATTTAGCCTTTGCTAAGAATTCAAATGAGTAATGTCTCTGCATTGAAAAACATAAATGATATGTAGTTCTCAAAATCAGGCCTATCACTGTAATATAGATACCCTGATGCCAGTAGGTATGCCCCTTGCTACTTATATATCTTCTCTTTTAATTCCCATAACCACCCTGTAAGATGGGGGTACTATGTGCAAATTTATAGATGAAGAAACAGATTTGGGGGAGTTGTGGGGTTAAGTCGCCAAAGGTCATTACTGAATAAGGGAAAGAGCTCTGGATCAAGGGGTGATTCCAGAGCCCACACTCAACAAGGACAACTCTGAACTACTCACTACAGAGAATTCTGAGGCATGCCCTCATTCTTTAGTGGCCAAATCTTATTTTTTATGATCTTTCAGATTCTTTTGGTTATGAAAATTAACTAGCATTAATAGGAAGAGTTGATTTTTTAAAGTTTCATTTGCTTGGAAGAACACAATTGAGGCAGTTAATCCATTTGTTTATTAAGATCCCCTAAGTTAGAATGTTCTTTTTGCTGCTGCAAAATCATTTGATCCAATGACAAGAGTGGGTGGGCATTTCATTCTGAGCTCCTTTTATGATGTCTCTTGCAGTTACCCTGCTTTGTGACTTTCTTTTCCCCAGAAAGCCATTCTACTCCGTATTCCTACTTAAAAAAAATCATTAGTATCATTGCATCCCAGAGTAAGGAAAAAAGGAGATGTGTGATCTGCCCATGAGTTTGAGTAGTTGGCCCACATGAGCTCAGCCTTTTTTCATGTGCTGGCTGGGCGCCCGTCCGCATGCTGGGGTGGAGAAGCTCATTACTGCTCATAGCAACCAGGAAACAGGGCTGGGCAAAGGGGAGAGGGAGACCAAAGGCCCAGAGTGCTCCCACCAAATTGGATCCTGGAGAGTCAGATACTGAGGCCTCTACTAGAGTTGCTCAGCAGCCACTTGCTGTTTACAATGAAACTGCAGGAATAAAAGAGGTCATTCTGGTGGACTGGAGCATCGCCCGGTATTTGCTCATGGACGGAAGTGTCATGGTGTTGGCTTCATGCTGCATGTGTGCAAAAGTCACAGACCCTCCTTTGCTCAGCCTGTTAATACCCAGTTTTGATGTTTTGTTGGATCTGGAGCTCTCCTAGAAGCATAATGAAGTGCCTGCAACTCAGAAAATCTTTCAAAGCTTTGACACTGCACTTCCCTTTCGCTCCTCCTTTCCGCTTCTATCTTCTTGGCCGCCTCCACTGTTTGTGTTCATGAACTTCTGCCACTGGACTTGGTGTGCCCTGCCTAAATGGCATTTCAACATGGATGTCCCCAGGTGCCTAGCATCCTTGCCTAGATTAACGTGTCAGTGGCATATGGCACAAATGGCCTGTCGTTCGGCCTCAAAATCATTTTAAAATATCTGCCAGGCTGCTGGCTCCTTTGGCATAATGCCCCGCGGCCCCAGTGCTTGAGGAAGGAGAGCAACGCTGAAAATTATTTAGAGTGAATTTTCTTATATAAGAGCCAGAATATAACTGTCTGCTTTTCCCTTTTTCTCTCCTGGTATCTGAGCTAGAGAGAGATATAAGCATACATTCTCCTCTCTCTCTCTCTCTCTCTCTCTCTCTCTCTCTCTCTCTCTCTCTTTTAGTTTTTGTGTCTTTATTTTAATGGTCTTTATTTATTTATTTTAAATTCTTTTGTTAAGTCTCACCTGAGGATATTCTTACACTGATTTTTAGAGAGAGTAGAAGAGGAGAGACAGAGACAGAGAAAGAAATATTGGTGTGAGAGAAACACATCAGTTGGTAGCCTCCCACACAGGGATCGAGACTGCAACTGAGGTGTGTGCCCTTGACCAGAATCGAACTCGGGACCCTTCAGTCCACGGGCCAATGCTCTATCCACTGAGCCAAACAGGCTAGGGCCATGGACAGCAAACTGCGGCTCGTGAGCCACATGCGGCTCTTTGGCCCCTTGAGTGTGGCTCTTCCTAAGCCTTAGGAGTACCCTAATTAAGTTAATAACAATGTACCTACCTATATAGTTTAAGTTTAAAAAATTTGGCTCTCAAAAGAAATTTCAGTCATTGTACTGTTGATATTTGGCTCTGTTGACTAATGGGTTTGCCGACCACTGGGCTCGGGCAATAGGCATCCATTCTGAAGCTGAGTGCTGTTTGAGAATAATTTTCATTGTGTAGGTTCCCTTTTTGGCCACACATCCTGCTCTTTTTCCATAACAAGAAGTACCCAGCTTGTGCTTTTCAAACACTGTTGTATTTGATCCTCTTAAAAGACCCGGTGTAGGTCTCAGCTACTTTTTTGCAGATAAGAAAAAATGAGGCAGGGATTTTTAAATGTTGCCAAAGCATACTAGAGAGAAGTGGCAGAATAACAATTTAAACCCAGGTCTATCTGGCCCCCACAGTCCAAATTCTTTTCACTCTGTTATATCCAGGCATAGCCCATTGCCTGAACTGTGTCCACATCCACACAGCTCTGGGAAGGGGGAGAGTTTTTATTGCAGTTCAATGGGCAGAGCTCACTGTGGTCAGACATTGTCAGCGAGAACTCCTGGACTTTTCTTGTACAAATTCCTCTTCACGCTCTTCTCTCGGTGTGTTTAATGGTGGGTCATTGTTACTGTTTAGTGGCCTGATGGGCTTCTCCCTCCTAAATCCAAGGGATGAAGTAGGTCCTGCTGTCCTTGGGATTATCCCCTCTTGATGAGCAATGACCTCGGGACTGGAGACCGCTGACCTGCAAGCAGAGAGAGGGGGATGTCAAAGGTTCCTCCAGCTCAATTTGGATTGATGAACCAGAATAATTCCGGCAGCAGGGCTCATGGAATTGGCCTCACCAGCAATCTTTCTCAATGTTTGTGTGAGGTGCAATATTTTGGCAATGTTTTACTTATACTATCTCTTCTCCACCGTAGGTGCTTATCACCTGGATTAGTCACTAGATTAGTTGTTGCCAGAACATCACACAGTTATCATTGAACAGACGGTGTTCACTGGCTACTCTTTCCTGCATTTACGCTCTAATTTGCAAGAATCTTTCAGTTCTTTATTGTCACCAAAACTCTGTAACTGCTCCAAGGCCCTGCTCAATTCTTCTCCTCCAAGAAACCTCCTCCAAATCCATTTACCTCACTGATGGCTTCTTCATTACAAATTCCTTACACTGATAATAACAGCATTTCTTTAAAACATTATCTAATTGTTTACTTGAATAAGTAATATCATATAGCTCAACATTTAAATGTGTATAGCATGTACAAATAATCAAAGTGAAAAATGAGGATTTTTTGTTCCAGCTTCCCCTTCCAGAGATATCTTAACATACATACGTGCTTTTAATGTTACTGCGGCATTTGACATACCAGTGGAAACAAAAGGAAATCTGTCTCAAGCCCCGTTTAGCTTTGACAGATATGGACATGCATGAGTTCGGGGTGCTAGATTTTGATTGGATATTAAATATGGGGTGGGCCTACAGTGTTTGGACAGGTTCAAGCCTTGGACTGAGGAGAGGGCACAGCCCTCTCATTGCCACGTGCAAGTCCCAGCTTGGAGGGCAGAGCCTACCCAGCACAATTATAGCCAACAGCTATAGTTGTAAGCTTGAACCTATGGTCCGAACTCGTGGCCCTATGTGCCTGAGTGATAGAGTTCAGGTGCTTGTGGTTGAGTAGTATCGAAACCCACAAGAATGTTGTAAACATCTTGATCACGCCCTTACTTTGCCTCATGGCATCTGCTATAAAATAAAGACATGGTTTGTGGGTGCTGGCGCTGTCCATCAGAGGGGCAGCGTCCCACCGAGACCCAGCTTTCATTCTCTTGTCTGTCTTTTCTAAGCCTTTCATCGCCCCCATTCAGGGTCACTGAACCAGGCTGAGCTGGCATGAGTATGCCATGGCCGTGCCGGCTCCCCACAGTTAAATGTGAGCATGTCCAGAGATGCAGCTGAGGAAGCTACCACCAAGTCAGAGTTAAGGGCTGAAGCCCCAGTGATGCACCCAGTTTAGTCCAGGACACCCTACTCCCGTCTCTTCTTGATAACAAAGGAGGCCCTCTGCCTTTCCCCAGGCTCATCTTCCACCTGAGCTGGAGGTCACATCCCATCGCTCATTTCCCCATTTTTGAATCTTAAATCTATCTTTAACCCTCAACATACGGATATGCTCAAATCTCCTCCAGGACAAAGCAAGGTAATAAAAACTTTCCAATTATCTCTTGAATCAGTTAACTATTGATGTGTAGCAAAGCACCCAAACATGGTGGTTTAAAGCAATAAGAATTTTTGTTACTCACAAGTTGATGAGTTGTGGGCAATTCCATTGCTCTGGGCCAGGCTGCACTGACTTCAGCTGGGCCTGAAGTACTGACTGCCCAGCTGGCGTGTCAGGTGATCAAGGACGATCTCACCCAGTGCCGGGCGATGAGCAGGTTATCCGTGTGGTGAAGTGGGAGACGGGCCACGGATCAGCTTTCCGGCAAGTCAGCTCAGGCTTATCCTCTTGGTGGCTGGGAGGGATTTTAAGAAAGAGAGAGCTGAAGTACCCAGCCCTTTAGAACTGGCACAATATTCCCGCCCCCCCCCCGCCCCCCCGCCCGCCCCGAAAGCAAGTCACAAGGCCAGCCCAGGAACAAAGAAATAGACTCTACTTTAGACTCTACTTCATGATGGGAGGAGCTGCACAGTCACATCTTGAAGGGAGGGATGAATAATCGGGGTTGGTTTTGCATTCAGTCTCCTAACTCTCTTCGTCCTTAAGCGTTGCCCAGATGTCTCTTTTCATTCACATCCAAATTTCTAAAGAAAGTAGCTGGCTCTTGCTTTGCCAACTTCCTTACCAGCCACTCCTTACTCAGGGTGACCGCACCTTATTACCACTATCTCCATTTTGACGAACCTGCTTTAAAGACAACATTGTCTCAAATATGAAACACTATGAACTACGTTCAGCTTTCATCTTGCTTAACCTCACTGCACAGTTTGACCTATGTGGTCACTCCCACTTGCTCAAAGCTCTCTTCTCTTAACTTTCTGATTCCCTCTCTCCTGGCTCTCCTGCTACGCTGCTGACCATTCTGTCCCAGATTCCTGGACTGGCTCATGTCCAGGCAGCAGGCCTAGAACTCAGCATTGCATAGGTCCAGACGGGTGTTGTACAAAGAAAGCAGCATTTGGTGCCAAATGGTCCTTGGCTCTAAATCCCATTCAATAGCTGGGTGATAGTGAGCATGTTGCTCAACTTTTCTGAGCCTTAGTTTCTTCAACTGTATTATGGGGCTACTAGTCTTACAGTCCTGGGCTATTATCATGCTTTCAGAGGGTAATCTTATAAAGTAGCCACCAAAGTTAGTTTCCAACTGAGGACATATGTCACTTCTCACCATGAGACCCACTTTCTCCTAATGTAAAAAGAATTATAAAAAAAAACAAACATTAAAAAATGATAAGACTGACCGGCATGGATCAGTGGTTGAGCATCAACCTATGAGCCAGGAGGCCACGGTTTGATTCCCAGTCAGGGCACATGCCCAGGTTGTGGGCTTGGTCCCCAGTGTGGGGCATGCAGGAGGCAGCCAACCAATGATTCTTTCTCATCACTGATGTATCTATCTCTCTCTCCATCTCCCTTCCTCTCTGAAATCAATAAATATATATATATATATGTATATATATATGTATATATATATACATATATATATACATATATACATATATATTTAAAAAAAAAAAAAGAACATAACAAGTCCACATTATACGCCAGTCCTAATTCATCCTAAAGAGAGTGCAGGAAGCCCAGCTCCTAACCTGCACATGGGGCAACGTGTGCTAGAATATATAACTGAAGAGAAACACACCTGGAAGAAATACAGGCCAATGTAATAAAACAACAAATGAAACATTTGCATATGCTTATTCTTTTCACTGACCAGGGAAATGCAGGCAGTTGACGTTTGGAAAGGACTCTGAGGCAATAGAATGGAGTCTAGCACTCCCGCACATGAATATCATGAGGCCCCCACAGCCTCCAGAGCCATTGTGGTCATGCTAAGAAGACCATGCCCAGGCTGCCTCATTAAAACTGTCTTAACAATAGCTCTACCACCCACGGAAATCTGTTTTCTTCTTTCTTCCTGTGATACCATCCCAGTTGCCTTGAATAGAGGCTCTCAAATAAACAACTTTGAAGTATAATTAATAATGTTTCCTCTTAGATTCCTACTTGGTGGTACACCTTAATGATATTTCACCATGCTGAGCATGCACTGGAGGGGAAGGCTCACCCCTCACCCCAGGCTCTGTTTGTTTATTCCACTTTCTACTTCCTCATAGAAGCCAGCAGAAACTTTCTGGAAAGTAGAATTAGTTTCAAAGCCATCAAGCCTCTCTCCAGCACTTTGACCTCCCTAATGTCCTTTTAATGTGGATTGTTTTAGTGCTGGGGCCTCAGTCCAAGAAACCAGAAGAGAAATATTTCTTTCTGAAAAGAACTGGAATCAATTGACCTAGAAATCTTTGTCATAGAAGGACTGAGAGACGGTGACATGGGGACTACACAGCCAGGCGGTGAGTTAGGGACTCAAAAGGCTTTCTTCTCTCGAACTGGCCTATCCGTTGCCACAGGCTTTCTGCATTGTGCCATCTTGTTTTCCTTAGTAAAATAGAAGTTTTTCATTTGGAATTCCTGTCTCCCCATTATTGGTGACAGAGCCATCAGAGCCCCCTTTACAGCCATGGCCCTATTTCTGTATCAATTCTTGTGCATTATTCTGACTCCAAGCCACCCAAACAGTCAGAATCTTCACAGCCTGTCTGCAGGGTACTCGTGGAAACGCGTTTAGCTGCCCTACTTCCTCTCTGCTCTCGGCCTTTGATAGGGGCCTCTCTTCTAGCAGGCTTCGTGTAAGGTGGAGACTTTCTGGAGGTATTCTTTGCATTAAGAAAGAAAGATAAAAAGGAAGGAAGGAAGGAAGGAAGGAAGGAAGGAAGGAAGGAAGGAAGGAAGGAAGGGAGGGAGGGAGGGAGGGAGGGAGGGAGGGAGGGAGGAAGGAAGGAAGGAAGGAAGGAAGGAAGGAAGGAAGGAAGGAAGGAAGGAAGGAAGGAAGGAAGGAAAAGTATTATCAGTGAGCATCAATTGTAAAGAGGTATTTTTAGTGAGACTTGATAATGTTGAAACCAGGGAACTGTGGCCTCTGAGCTGAGATCCTGGCA
This sequence comes from Myotis daubentonii, assembly GCF_963259705.1. Lineage (NCBI taxonomy): Eukaryota > Metazoa > Chordata > Mammalia > Chiroptera > Vespertilionidae > Myotis > Myotis daubentonii. Next base: position 150,304,181 of record NC_081842.1, on the reverse strand, counting down.
GTTGCGTTTTATTAACCAGAGTCAGGGTGCTAAGCTGATTTTCAGTCTTGATTGACAGAACCCTTTCAGCATAAACCCTGGAAAACTATTAAGAGGACGGAATCCCATCGAGTCATTCTGCCTGTAATAGTTTTAATGCAGAAATGCATTTGATCAGCAGGATGCTGAGCTCAGATCATTTCCAGAGTGAATAGCAATGTGGTTCCAGTGTCATTTACCACGACCAATTATGTTACATCCTGACAACATTTAAAACAACTAGATTAAGAAAAAGGCACTCTTAATACCAGAATTTTCAGTGGATCCCATTTCACTTCTCTTTTATTACAAGAATAAGCTGAAGAAGATGGAGGAAAGAAAGAAAAAAACACTTTTAGGGTCAAGAGGTTGAGAAAAATCATAAAAAACATAATACAATTGCAATTCAGTGACCCACCCTTTCTTTAGTTATCTTTTCTATTGCTGCAAATCTTTCCTATATGGAAGAATCAAAGTCTTTTTTTAAACACCAGATTCACTTCCCAAAATCAAAATATACTACTCAGCCCTCCTCACCATTCTGAACCTCCACAAAAGGCACTGGTTCTAATAAGAAAAAGTCCCTATGACCTAAAACATCAGCCATAAAGCCCCTGAGGGTTCTACTCCAGTAGCAATATTGCCTGATCTATGGACCAACAGGAAGATGTCATCTAGATAATTTGCTTATTAAACAGATCAAGCAGCCATTGCTATCTTCTGAATTAACCAGCCACAAATTTCAATGGGATGGTACCCTTGAAATATCTGTCCAGCAAGTCAAATATCAAATACTTTTCTGTTTTTCTAAATAGCTTTATTCAGTTATCTATATAATAAAAGCCTAAGCGACCATTATGCAGAACGACCAGAATGACCGGTCGCTATGACATGCACTGACCACCAAGGAGCAGACGCTCAATGCAGGAGCTACCCCCTGGTGGTCAGTGCGCTCCCACAGGGGGAGCGCCGCTCAGCCAGAAGCCAGGCTCACAGCTGGTGGCAGGAGCCTCTCCCACCTCCGCAGCATCGCTAAGGAGCAGTGAGCTGAGCAGTAAGGAGCAGCGAGCAGGGGGGCAGTAAAGAGTGAGGGGTCCCGGACTGTGAAAGGGATGTCCACATGCCGGCTTAGGCCCATTCCCCTCAAGTCCAGGACTGTGAGAGGGTGCAAGCCTGGCGGAGGAACCTTTTTCCCCCCCTCAGTGCATGAATTTCATGCACTGGGCCTCTAGTTAAAATATAAAAGTAATGCATGTTCACTACCAAGGAATCAGAAAATATAGAGCAAAGCAATGGAAAATAAGGGTATTATCCAGAGATAAGCACTGTCGATATTCTGGCATTGCCCACACATATTTAGAAGCAAAGATGTTACCAGATAATATACACTGTTGTGTAATCTGCTTTTTGTCAGTCAGCAATATGGTGTGAACATTTTTTTATGTCAATAAATATGGATCTACACATATTCAAAGCTGCAGAATATTATTGTATCACTAGAGGCCCGAGGCACGAAATTTATGCAAGAGTAGGTCTTCACAGCCATGGCAACTGCCTTGATTCTCCCTCACAGCCTTGGGTGGCTGCCTGGATTCCTCCCTCACAGCTGCGGGAGGCTGCCTGGATCCCTCCCTCACAGCTGCGGGAGGCTGCCTGGATCCCTCCCTCACAGCTGCGGGAGGCTGCCTGGATCCCTCCCTCTCGGCTGCGGGAGGCTGCCTGGATCCTGTGGCTGCAGCCCTGGCTTCACTAGAAGGACATCCGGTCTAATTAGCATATTACACTTTTATTATTATAGGTCATTATTTGACCTAATCCTCTTCTGGTGAACATTTAGGCTCTCCTCCTTTTAATCCTCTTTTAAAGAATGCAATAACATCCCTATATATCAATGATCTCCAAACTCTAATGTGACCAAGAATCACCCAGGTTATTTTAAATACTAGAGGCCCGGTGCATGAAAATTCATGCACTGGAGGGGGCCCTCAGCCTGGCCTTCCCCCTCTCACAGTCTGGGAGCCCTCAGGGGCGGGAGGCGACCCAGCGATCAGGGGAAGGTGACACCCCATCATACCTCTGCTGCTGCCACTGCCGGCAGCGCAAGCCTCGGCCAGCCCTGGTTACCTGTGCCTCGGGCGTCTCTGGGCAGCTGAACAGCCACCATCTGAGGATTGCCTGTGCCTCGGGCCGGCCCTGAGCGGCTGGGGGGCTGAAGGGATTGGGGGACTCCGGAGGCAGGCGCCCCAGCAGGGCTGAGGGGACTGGGCGCCACCATCTTGTGGCTGTGGTGCCGCCATGTTTGAGGGTGGGGCAGTCAATTAGCATATTCCCTCCTTATTGGCTGTGGGTGCCGCCATCTTTGCAACAGCATGAGGGTCAATTAGCATATTCCCTCTTTATTCGATAGGATATGGATGCATGGGCCCCACATCTAGGGATTCTGCTTCAATAAGAAAGGCATAACCGAACCGGTTTGGCTCAGTGGATAGAGCGTCGGCCTGCGGACTGAAGGGTCCCAGGTTCGATTCCGGTCAAGGGCATGTATCTTGGTTGCGGGCACATCCCCACTGGGGGGGGTGTAGGAGGCAGCTGATCGATCTCTCTCATTGATGTTTCTAACTCTCTATCCCTCTCCCTTCTTCTCTGTAAAAAATCAATAAAATATATTTAAAAAAAAAAATAAGAAAGGCATTGCCCTAACCGGTTTGGCTCAGTGGATAGAGTGTCAGCCTGCAGACTGAAGGGTCCCAGGTTCGATTCTAGTCAAGGGCATGTACCTTAGTTGCAGGCACATCCCCAGTAGGGGGCATGCAGGAGGCAGCTGATGATGTTTCTAACTCTCTATCCCTCTCCCTTCCTCTCTGTAAAAAAAAAAAATCAATAAAATATATTTTAAAAAATACTTTATAAAGAAAGGCATAAAACCCAGCCACCCGAGTTTTGCCAAGTACTACAGGTGACATCGATGTTGGTAGTCCTCGAACCACACTGTGAGGAATATACATCTTTGCAAACTTGTCGGGTGATTTCCTTAGGATAAAGTTCTAGAGGTGAGGTCGTTATTTTGGCAAAGGCTAAAATAACATGCAGTATTTTAACCATCTACTTCATTTGTAGTTTCCATATTGATTTAAAAAAAAAAAAGGTTGGGTAATGAAGAGTGAAGAGTGTCTGTGCTCTAAGTCAGGAGGTATGCTTGAGGATGTCTGTCCAAGACCCTCAGAATCAGTCCTGCAGGTGTCTATGGGACACATAAATCCTCCTCGAGCAGCCCCTTGGTTCTCCCACTGGAGCTGGCAATGAGAAGAGTTGAGGAGGGACGGGATGATGACACACGGTAAGAATGTGTTCAACATCTTGGCTGGAGAATTTGGCTCCTGAAAGGGGAGGGTGCCTGCCACTGCTACTTACACAGAAGATTGCTGCCAACAGGGGTCACCAAACAAGATAGCTCCACCCCCAAGCTCTACTTATGCAAAATTCACATTTGACTAGCATTCAATTTCTACCCCAGGTTTTCCAAGTGTTTGAGAGATGAGAACTGGAAAGTACAGGTATTTATTTATCTCCAGGATATGAGCATGCTTAAGAGTACACACACTCAGAGGAACAAAGGCAGGCATGGGTTCCCCTGCTCAGAGTCTCCAAACTCTAGAAGGAGAAGATTTCCAACTATAAGCTTCACATAAAGGACAATTTTGCCCACGGTGACAAAATATGGAAATCAAACCAGTTGACATTCAGTTTGAATCATGTAAAGAAGAAATGCTGTCTTCCAGTTTGCGAGGATAAGTGTTATTGAAGTATGATATACGTACAGGAACGTGTTCAAATGGCAAGTTTACAAGCTTGACACAGTTTCACAACGTGAACACACTGGCAAAACTAGCATCCAGATTTAAAAAAAAAAAAAATAGAGGAATACCTCCAGCCCAGACATCCTGTGGTGCTAGCTCACAGTCACTATCCTCCCCAAAGTTAGTGACCACCCTGATTTCAGACAGTTTTAATTGGTTTGACTTGTTTTTGAGCTTTATATAAATGGAATCATATAATGTATGTACTCTTTCAGAGCCATTTTGGCTAGATTTTATAGATATAGTTCATCTTTTCATGTCATGTGTAGACATGTCCCACTATTGAAGAGCAGATATCCTCCAAAAATAAATTTTAAAGTACATATTTCACATCAATCAGTGTCTATTTGTGCCATCAGAATTGGGTGGCGTTTTCCAAGTTGAGCCCATTGAATCCCTGGGGCCCTTGTGCCTGTCCATAGTAAGGAATAAGGACCCTAACAGGCTACTTCCAGTGTGCATTACAGACAACTTTGAGAAGTGATATCATGCAGTGGGAAAAGGATTAGCTTTGCAACCACACAGAACTACGTTCAAATAGAATCATTTCCACTTACCAGCCACGCTCTGCATTATCTCTCTGGGGCTCAGTTACCTCTGCAGCTGTAACACAGGGGCGATACCTCTTTGGGTAGTTGTGAAAATTAAGTAGGATTACCAATGTAAAGCACTTGGTGTATAATAGGCGCTCAAAAAATGTCCATTCTCTTTTTCCCTTCAGAGACCAAACTTTGATGACCCATCAGATTCAGCCTGTTATATCCACACAACCTAAATAAATGCATTTTCTTTTTCTTTCTCTGTTTGTAAATAAATATATTTTCAATGGCAGCTAATTGAACCACAAACTAGCAAGTATAAAATTAATTGGAAACCAGCTTTATGATCCAAGGGAATTTAAAATGGTTGATGTCGTCTTTTTCAGAACTGAGAAATGTCATTGCTCATTCTTTAGAAACCCGGATGGCTTCATGTCCCTCACATTTCCCACCATGCTGGCTTAGCTGTTTATTTATTAATGACTTCTCTCATAAAACCATTGTTATCTCAGCTTCCTGTGATGGCCTAGGAGCACAGAAAATCATCATGTTCCAACAAGACTACAAAGCATTCAAATGCCTGTGCTTCCCGAGACATTATCATTTTATTAATGGCCATTATGCCAATCCACTTATAATGGCCTTTTCAGTCAGACACATGCACGATCATGTAACAATCAGGTAATTTCTGCATTCTCACCCGTATACACATGAACATTTCTGACAGATTGCTAATGAGCTGATGTTGGAATTACAGAGTAGTCTGTTATCATTTGTCCATTCACAGTTTCCTCACCAGCCCATCTGTGCTCGGAACGGAGCCACCGCAGAGCATGCAGGCTGGGACAGTTTCTCCATTGACACCTTTTGCCTTCAGAGGCTTCTGGAAAAGCCCGTCCCTAATTAAAGATTTTAGCAAACATATTGCCAGCTTTCTAACACTGTTATGAAACTGCTCTTGTTTGTTAGAAAAGGTGCTGTTTGTCAGCAGTTTGTAGATTTAGATATTTAATGTGTTTCCATAGCCCTGCATAATATTTGTGTTTTTAGAATAATTTAATTAGTATGTTATGCATGTATGTGCCTACAAGCTCAATAAATACACAAGGCACATGCACTATCAAAACCTCGTATAATTATTCAAAGTCCCAAGGACAAAGAAACATGGTGTATTTTTGTGGACACCAGACTTCTCTACAGAACAAGGTAGAATTGAATACTCTGAAAGGTGGGAACTGTTAAAATAAAATAATCAGATTGAGATCCAGGCTCAGATAATTTGGGGCCAGGGCAAAGTACATTTTACCTGATACCTATATATATATAAAAGGCTAATATTCAAAGTGTCCCCTCGGGAGTTTGACCAGGAGACTGGGAGTTCAATCACTCGCTATGACACGCACTGACCACCAGAGCGTGGTGTGGATCATGGCGGGTGACCAGCAGCGGTGGTGGGGCACTGAGGGAGTGATAGAAGGAGGAGGCAGGGAGGTAGGGAGGTGGGGAACCTGATTGGCCCTAATCACCAGCCAAGCCTAGGGACCCTATCTGTGCACAAATTTTGTGCACCAGGTCTCTAGTATTTGTATAATTAAGGTACATTGGGAAAGAATCTGATTTCCCTGGTAGAATATGCCTAGTTGAGTGGACAGATGTTTGCTCCCACTAACAGCTTAACTATTAGAGTGGAGGTTCTCAGTCACTGTGGGTGTGGTTGGGGCTGGGCAGGGAAGGTGTCAAATGGGGAGCTTTGCAATACTGTCTCCCACCACCGCCATCGAATTTAGGCATTCTCCCATTACACCCAGTTGAGAATTGCTGCTTTAGAGCTCTGAGAGAACAAGAGAGATGCCAGAGCTAAGAGCTTTCAGCCCCAGGAAAAGACTCTCAGACCATTCATCTTGGAAATGGGTTCATTTTCACTCTCCCCAGGGGTTATCATGCAGAGGAGTGGCCCTTCTGATAATAAGCTGTGTAAGGTTTCCCAGATCAAAGTCACCTCCTTAAAGAACATGGAAGAGCCTGGGGCCTTCACCACCAAGGCCAGAATAATACCTCCCAAGGGTCCAGCACCTTGGGGATCAGAAGGTAACTGCAGGCGGCTTTGGAGTCATTTCCACCGGGGCACTGTGACACTGAGGAACTGTGAGATGCAGCTCCCAGTGTGGAAGCTTTGTGGCCATTTATCACTCTGATGTTTTAATGTAGATTTTAATTTAATCTTTGAATTAAATACAAGACTGAGAGAGGTACCACAAATCATAAGGCAAGGTCTGTGTCCTGAAAGAATTTGCACATCAGAGAGCTGATATACATACATAAAAACAAAATGCCCTTCCTAATACCACAGGTTAGCCAATGATAAGAGCCAGAGGATTAGCATAGATGCAGGGGCATTCAGGGACAAGAAACATCATCTTTAGAAAGGATGACTTAGGGGAGGTGTAGGACTCAGTGCATAAGAGAGGGGGAAGTAGACTCTATGGGCTAGGAAGACAATGGGAAAGGACAGGAGTATTTGGGGGATCTTGAATTGGCCACTTTGGGTAGAGCAGAATTTGTGGCAAAATACTGGGAAAGCAAGGTTTTAAGGATAAAGGGCTACTCCGTCACTTGTGTTGTTGTTTTTTAAGATAGTTAATTAATTTACTATCCCCTTTTATTTATTTATTTTTAAATATATTTTTATTTATTTCAGAGAGCAAGGGAGAGGGAGAGAGAGAGATAGAAACATCAATGATGAGAGAGAATCATTGATCTGTTGCCTCGTGCACACCCCACTCGGGGGATTGAGCCCGAAACCTGGGCATGTGCCCTGACCGGGAATCGAACCATGACCTCCTGGTTCATAGGTCAACACTCAACCACTAAACCATGCCCACTGGGCTATTATCCCCTTTTAAATATACTTTATCTTTAGAATTGTTTTAAGTTCACAGCAAATTTTAGCAGAAAGTACTGAGGATTCCTATATACTCCCTCTACCCACAACTGCACAGCCTCCCCCACTATAAACATCTCTCACTAGAGTGGTACATTTATCACAATTGATGAACATACTACATTATAATTTCAACTGATGAACCTACATTGACACATTATTGTTAACCATTCCGTAGTTTACATTAGAGTTCAATCTCAGTGTTGTATATTACATGGGTTTTGACAAATGCATAATAACATATAACCATAATTATCAACACTAATAAAAGAGAAAAATGGTAATTGGCGTACGAGCTACCCTTTTCATTGGCTAATCAGGGCTATATGCAAATTAACTGCCAACTAAGATTGGCAGTTAACTGCCAACAAGATGGCGGTTAATTTGCATATGTGGACACAATGCAGGGAGGCGAAAGGGAAAGCAGGAAGAAGCCCCCTGCCACTGACAGTGATCAGAAACCCAGGGGGGAGCTAAGAGCTGGGGGGCAGGGCAAAGGCGGTCCCAGGGCCGCCTTTGCCCTGCCCCCCAGCCATGATCAGAGAATCAGGTGCCTTTTCTGCCCTGGCCAGTGATAGCAGGAAGTAGGGGTGGAGCCAGCGATGGGAGCTGGGCACGGTGGAAGCTGGCAGTCCCAGGAGCTAGGGGTCCCTTGCCTGGGCCTAAAGCGAAGCCCACGATCGTGGGGCCGCTGCAGCTGCGGGTCCCCGCTGCCCGGGCCGGACGCCTCAGCCAGAGGCGTCAGACCTGGGCAAGGGGCCGATCCTGCGATTGGAGGGTGATGGGGGTCAATGCCTGAGGGCTCCCAGTATGTGAGAGGGGGCAGGCTGGGCTGAGGGACACTCCCCCCACACACACACACCCAGTGCATGAATTTCGTGCACCGGGCCCCTAGTCTGTATATATAAAAGGCTAATATGCAAAGTGTCCCCTCAAGAGTTCAACTGGGAGACCAGGAAGTTCCATCACTCACTATGACATACGCTGACCACCAGGGGGCAGCGCACAACGAAGGAAGGCCCTGGCCGGCAGCCAGAAGACCCTGATTGGTCCTGATCGCTGGCCAGGCCTAGGGACCCTACCGAATTTCGTGCACTGGGCCTCTAGTAGCAATATAAAAACCTCTGCTTCACCTACTCACCCCTCCCTTCCCTCTAACCCTTGGCAACTGCTGGTCTTTTTATTGACTTCAAAGTTTTGCCTTTTCCATGTAGTTGGAGTCTTATAGCATAAACTCTTTCAAATTGGCTTCTTTCATTTAGTAATATCAGGTTATTATAATATTTCAGACTAAGATTATTTTGTGTTTTCATTGCTTGATTACTCATTTCTTTTTAATGCTGATGATAGTCCATTGTCTGGACATACCAATTTACTTATCCATTAGCCTACTGAAGGACATCTTGGTTGCTTTCAAGTTTGGGTAATTATAAATAAAACTGCTATAAACACCATGAGCAGGCTTTGCATGAACATAGTTTTCAAAATACCAACAAGTGTGTTTGTTAGATTGTATGATAAGAGTAGGCTTAGTTTTATAAGAAACTGCTAAATTATTTTCCAAACTGGCTGTACTATTTTATATTCCCACCATCAATGAATGAGAGCTCCTAATGCTCCACATCCTTGCCAGTATTGAGTGTTATCAATGTTTGGCCATTCTAATAGGTGTGTGGTGGTATATTATTGTTGTTTTAATTTGCAGTTCTCCATTGATAATGATATGAGCATCTTTTCATATACTTATCTGCCACCTGTATATCTTCTTTGGTGAGGTGTCTATTAAAGTCTTAGGTCTATTTTAAATTGGGTTGTATTTTATTGTTGAGTTCTATTAGTTTTTTATATATTTTATATAACATTCCTCTATCAGATATGTCTATTGCAAATGTTTTCTCCCAGTATTAGGTTTTTTCTCTCATTCTCTTGACATTGACTTTCTTTTGTGTGTGTGTTTTTTAAGATATATTCTTATTGATTTCAGAGAGGTAGGGAGAGGAAGAGAGAGATAGAAACATCAATAATGAGAAAGAATCATCGATTGGCTGCCTCCTGCACACCCCCCATTTAGGATCAAACCCGAAACCTGGGCATGTGCCCTGACCAGAAATCAAACCATGGCCTTCTGGTTCATAGCCACACTGGCAGGGCTGATGTTGACTTTCTTAGAGCAAAAGTTTTTTGCTTATTTTTTATTTCAATGAAATCCAGCTTATCAATTATTTATTTTGTATATATGTCTAGGTGTTGTGTCTGAAACATCATCATCAAATCCAAAATCTACATTTTCTCCTATCTTCTAGTCATTTTGTAGTTTTGAGTTTTACATTTAGGTCTATGATCAATTTTCAGTTAATTTTTATCACAGGGGTAAAAATTAGATTCTAGTGTTTTTGTTTTGTTTTTTGCATGTAAATGAATGTACAGTTGTTCTATCACCATTTGTTAGAAGGCTATCTTTTCTGTATTGTTTTGCCTTTATTCCTTTGCCAAAGATTAATGTGTTGTTTAGGTCTATTTCTGGGCTTTCTATTTTGTTCCACTGATTTATTTGTCTTCTTTTTCACCAGTACTATTCTGTCTTGTTTTCTATACTTTTATTATAAGTCTTGAAGTTGGGTAGTATCAGTCCTCCAACTTCATTCTCCTCCTTTAATAATGTGATGGCTATTCTGGGTCTTTTGCCTTTCCACATAAACTTTAGAATCAGTTTGTCAATATCCACAAAACTACTTGCTAGAATTTTTATTTGGATTGTGTTGAATCTATAGGTCAAGTTGTAAAAAACTGACATCCTGACAACACTGAATCTTCCTATCCATGAACATGGAATAGCTGTACATTATTGAGTTGATATCTTTCTTCATAGTTTTTTAGTGTTTCTCATATAGATCTTGTACATATTTTGTTAGATTTATACTAAGTATTTCATTTGGGGGGTTGTTAATGTAAATAATATTGTATTTTTAATTTCAAGTTTTATTTGTTCATTGCTGGTATAAAGGAAACTGATTAACCCTGCAATCCATGGTTGAGCTCAGCCTCAAGGGGTAGGGAAATGGATTCCACTTATATTTTTTTAACATATTTTTATTGATTTCAGAGAGGAAGGGAGAGGGAGAGAGAGGTAGAAACATCAATGATGAGAGAGAACCATTGATCGACTGCTTCCTGCACGCCCCCAACTGGGGATTGAACTAGCAACCAGGGCTTGTGCCCTTGACCAGAATCGAACCTGGGGCCCTTCAGTCCGCAGGCCAATGCTCTATCCACTGAGCAAAACTGCCTAGGGCTGGATTCCATTTCTTGATAAGAGAACTGCAAATTCACATGGAAAAGGACAAGGATACTGGAAGGGGTGAAGAATCTGGCCATAAATGCAATGTTTACAACACCTGGATTCAAATCACAGCTCTTCTGACCATGTGACCATGAGTAAAGCACTTGAAAACTGGCTTAAAAAGAGGACTGACCTCTTAGCATGGTTTTTGGAATTAAATAAAGTGACCCATGTACAACACTTAGCATAGTGCCCAGTCTACATACGTAAATAAATATGAAGGCACTATGCTGCCAGCATCATGGTGTCAGAAAGATGAGTTGGGATACATGTGGTCTTTTGGGGTTGTGGGCCTGTACTAGGTTGATGTTGATGAAAGTTGAAAGACTCTGCCATATTTGGGAACAATAAAGGATGAATCTTTAGGATCGGTGTCCATAGAACTGAATAACTAGGACAATGGTGGTGCCATTGACAGAAGCAGGAGAATCAGGAAGGTTGTTGGCTTGGGGATGGGTGACAAGATGTCCACTTCACTCGATCTCTGGCCTAGTTTCTGGGAGTTTTATGAAAGGGATGGGGAGACAGAGTTTTCAATGACTTTGCTTAGTATGGCACAAAACACAGTATTTAATGATCCACCAAACCAGAGTTTTCATTTGGAAAACCTGCTATTGCTTACCATTTCTTCTACATTAAGGATGGTCACTCTGAAGAAAACTTAGGAAGGAGCCTCCCCAGTAGTCTGATTTCCCAGAGGGACATTCATTCAGGGCTCTGTGGCACACTTGGCCACGGTCCCAGCGGAGAGGTGATTGTCTTTACATTCACAATACAACCTGGGTTTCAAGGTGCCAGAGGTCAGGGTGATGGAAGCGTTTTTACTCAATCTCATGGCTCTAGTTTTTATAACAACTTTTAATCTAACCAGTGCTCACTTGCACTAGAATAATTCAAGCGCTAACTCCAAGGAAGACTCTCAGAGCCTATTAGCTTAACCAATTGCCAGCCAAACAAAATAACACATTTCCCATGTAGAATGATTTAGTGCAGCACGACTAGGATAAATAATGAAGGCATTTGTTTATGCCTACTTACAACATTCCTCGTAGGCAAAAAGGGGATGAAACATTATTCTAAGCCTGAGAAGGCAGCCGGTGCAGGCTCATCAAAAATATGCATTTTCTTTTGTAGTCAACGAGTGTGAGTTTGCTCTGCTTCACCTCTGGCCTGAGCTTATCGGATATCCATGTGATTTAAATGAGAAAGTCATTCTAGGGAGCTGTCACATTTCAAAGAGGTGACCTGTTTTGGATGTTGAAAGGATCCCTAGTGTTTGGGCTCACTCCTGGGTGAGGTGGTGTCAGAGGGCTCTTGCAATGTCATCCAGAGAAACACACGTTGGAAAGTCTAAATAGAAGTTGTTTACCTTGTCCTTTTTGCTTGTTGTGCAAATGGGCCTCCATTTTGGAGGGGAAACAAGCACATTTCGAGCTCAGTCTGCGTCAGAATCCACCACTGCTGCCAGTCAAACCCTGACAAGAAAATTTAAAAATCGAGTTTTTATTCATTCCTGGATTGCCTAACTTCCACCGTGAACTTTGTGGCCAAGCCATCCAGAGCATCCTCCAAACTGACCCCAAGCTAGCTGGGTTCCACTTCAAAGGACAACTTGGTTGAGATACTTGACTCCTTGTTCTTTCTTCCGAGAAACTGGTTCCTCTGAGTCCCCCTGCTTACATCTGGCCCCAGAGAGGAACTCCTGGTCCTGCTGGGAACAGAATCTCTCAGGCAAGCATGCTGCTCAGAGTACCTTATTTCAAGCTGCAGCCAGAAATGTGGATTTCTAATCCGTCCTAAACTTTACACATCTGTACACTGTCCTAGAACCACTACTTTCCTAACATCCCCATTGGTCCATATGGGTGAGGTTTGTTGGGAAAAGTCCTTACTAAAGTCACTCTCCCAGTTAAAGAAGACCCTTTCTCCATTTAGGGGTCATCCCGCAATAACTGGCTTCTGTCTTGGTGGCACAGAGCCTCCTGTTCTTTCTCAACTGCTCAACTGGAAATGCTCTCTTTCCCTTTTACCTGCCAAATTAGGTTTAAAGAGAGAGTGCCTGGTTCATGGATCCTAGGAAGGTGTTAAATATCTCTGCTTCTAGGAATCCAGACATTAACACCTACCTCCTGGCTCAAGAGTGGGTGTGAATGTTCTCGCTGCCAGGACATCTTTGATCCAGGGCCTTTACTCAGCCAGGGCCAAGGAGAGCAACTCACACCAGACTGGCCTCCTGACAGTGAGGAGCTTCATTTGGTGAGCACTGAAACAACAGTTCCGTCTTTTTAATAATTTCTAAAGCACCTTGAAGAGGAAGACAGTTCCAAAGACTGAGAATATAAAGGACATGGGGAACGTTACTTCTCATTATAAATTTGGGTAGTATTCTAATTTAGCAAAGCAAGTTCGCATAAAAACAATACAAACCTTTTACTGAAGGTTTACTTAACATACTTGGATTCTTAGCACAATCCTGAGAGGCAAGTATCATTATTATCATTTTACAGATGACTTCACAGGCTCAGGGAGAGTAAATGGTGGGGACCTTGCACGCTGATCTCTGTTTGGCTGCCAAGTCCTTGCACTGAACCACAGCTCCCTCTTGGATTGCTGACCTGACAATAGCCTTGTGAGTGCTGAGGCAGGTGCTGTTATAGAAACCGAGGGCATTTTGATGGAAACAAAAGTAGAAGACTTTCTATTTGCCCTCAAGTCCCGCTGAGTCCAGACTAATGTACTTTCTACCGGACCACACCATCAGTGACCACCCCAACTAACAACGCTTTCCCCAAGGCTTCATCATTCATTCATTCTTTCAGACAACATATATTCACTGCCATTAAAGACTTTAAAAAGATTTCAGATGCAACAATAGTATTGTGATTACGGTTTTTGTCCGTGTGTTTTTATTTAAAGTATCCTGCCCAGCCAGTGTAGCTCAGTGGTTAAGCATCAACCCAGGAACCAAGAGGCCTCTGGTTCGATTCCTGGTCTGGGCACATGCCCGGGGTTGCGGGCTCGGTCCTCTGTGGAGGGCGTGCAGAAGGCAGCCGATCGATGATGTTTCTCTCTCATCGATGTGTGTATCTCTTTATCCCTCTCCCTTCCTCTCTTTCTAAAAAAAATCAATAAAAACATATTTTTAAAAATTAAGTATCAAATAAATAAATAAATGTTCTTATTTTTTTCAGGATATATAGTGAACAAACTATAGATTGACTAACCCAGGTATTTATGGGTTCTGAGCTCTTGGACCTGATGCATAATAAACATCCTGCCAACTCACGATTATTAAGAATTCTCTATTACATGGTCATTAAAAATCTCAATAAACCAACCAACCAATCAAAACTTTAAATGTGCTTTTCTGTCATGTCTTAGATTAAAACATATGAGGTAGGGGGAGGGGTTGGGGTGGGGCTTCATATTTCTGAGGATATTTTTTGATAGCTGTATACAACCTTTTACATTGTAATTGCACATGTGTAATTTCCAGTAGGCTAATAACAGTAATAGTCATTTCTATAAAAGCAAACAAAACAGAAACAGCCAGAAAAAAACTTGCTACTTTGGGATAAGTCACTTCTAATTATTTTATAGTGAAAAATTCTTTTATAAAGTAGGCAGTTTGAGTTTGCCATTAGTTTCTAATTTAGAATCTTGTGGATTGAATTTCCTTCAAGTGGGGCTCACTGGAGACTCCCCAGGGGCCTAGTGATATCAAAATTCGAGCCGAGTACAGGTTTGTGGTCTCGCAAAATCGAAGAATGAGTTTCACGGACCAAGAGGTAAGCAGAGTTTTTATTACAGAAAAGCTCCCTGCAGCAGGGCAGGGACCCGAGCGGGTTACCGCAGAAGCTCACTGCTGAAGGGGTTTAAGTTGTCCTGCTCTTGCCCTCTATTGGCTCTTTCAAAGAAACACCAGCCAATCTCCTTTTGCCCTCATCTCCCCACTTTTGGTTCCCGCTCTTGGGTTTGGGGGGGGGGGGGAGCTCAGTGGTTGACTGGTACATTCCGCCTATCTTGCTCACATCCTGGCCATCTGGTTTATCTCCTCCTTCTCTACCATCTTCTCTCCCTAAACTGCCTGATCCCGTCTAACTCCTCACCAGTCCATGCACCTGTCCCCGCTGCTATCCCACACCAGGAGACCAGAGATTTCTCGATAGCACTCTCAATTCTTGCAGATAGATCCCTGCAGTGTTTGAATTAAAAACCTCCCAGTCTGTTCCATTTACCCAGTGGCTTTGATACAGGCCCTTCCAGGGCTGGGACTAGAGGCCCCTTAACTTGGAAGGAAACACCCCAGCCAACGGCAAGTGCTCGCAAGACAATAGAACTATAGCACTTCACTGCAATACACTTTGCATCCTTGAGCACTCAAGGGGGTAACCTTAATGAGCACAAAATATTCATCTCTAATAAGAACATGCTGTCATAATCACCCTACATGTGATAAATGTCCTAGAGGTTTTCTCTTTGTTAGGTTAATGCTTTTCCACAAGGTAATTTAACCAATTCTCTAACAAATAATCACGTTCTCAGGCCCCAATATAGTAATATGGTGTCTGTGTGTGTGTGTGTGTTTAATGTTTTGAATCTTGCTTTAAACAAATTTCATCCAAATAAATGCTCGCTTTTTTAGCTGGCACCAAAGCTTGTGTTGTTCATTGTAATCAAGCTCCCAGTTGGCTAACTCCTCATCTAACAGTATGTCTTCTGATTTCATTTGAGCAAAATTTATCATCCACACGCAAAGATAGGAAATGTGTGAATGTCTAAAGCTTATGAAAATTAAGAGGCCATGCACGCTGGTCCTAAAAATAGTAGATAATTATAGGCATTTCTTTCCCATACAATAATTACAGGCCTCCTGTCATCTTTTCTATTCTGTATAAGGTCAGAGTAGTATTATACAAAATTTACAGTATATTACAAGTTAAAAACACAATAATTAGCAACTGTGCATCTCCAGCACCAGTGATGAATGTTCACAGTAAAAGTTAGAAAAAAAGAGCATTATTTGTTTTATGTGGACAGTACACACTTAAATTTAATCATCAACTCCTGCTACCCAATAGGCAATATTCTCTCGCTATTATAATGCTATTTGCCAAGTTCATAGTACACCCTTGGGCCAAATTCATCCTTAACGAAGAGACAGGGAGCCAAATCTCTCACCGTCACCTCAACCAGGTGCACCCTATTATTTTAAATTTAATAATTCTGCTGAACGTATTGAATGATAATGAGCAAGCTTAGAGAAAGTGCCAAGGATTATTTTGACCATTATGATCAATGTCTGATTCAGGAAAAAAATCCTCTCACTAGATAATGTGGGTAGTTTAGAGGTTGGCTTATTTAATGCATGGCATAGGGTTGTTTTCTGCGCTTGTTTATATCATTCACAGAGGGGAGGAAAGAGCTATAGATATTCTGCTTTAGTGGAAAAAATAGCATTTTAACAAGAAAGAGGGTTTATCCTTAGCTCTTAATTATCTGTACTAATGGGGACAAAGAGACACAGATGTAACAAAATGACCGAAAGGAACTACCATTTCTATTTTACTTAAGGAAAAAATCATATACCTTCACTTCAGCCTTTCTCAGCTCTGTTTTGCTGTCAAAAGCAGCTTAGGAAGGATGAGGATTTAGCAAGAATGGCTCAAGAGAAGGTTCTAGAGGCCCAGAATCCCCCATTACAAAACTCACGCATGGTTGCCTGTGTCATTTGGTTTGCTGAGCTGTTTCACGTCTCTGCCCATGACAGCTCCTTCCCCACCTGCCAGGCTGCTGTCCAAGATGACCACTGCAAACAGGACTTCTCCCCTCCAGGGCTGCGCTGCCTCAAAAGCAGTTCAGTCCCAAACACCAGCATCCCAGGGAGAACTGAGAATCAGAGCAACCATTCTGCTTTATGTAAGAAACTGATCTACCTGGTGGCCATCTTTGCCACTCCCCTCCTGTTTCTGTAGCTGAGAGAAAAATAGTATGCTCAGACATTATGAATAAGGACTCTAGGTCAGACTTTCTTCATTCAAATCCCAGTGCTACTCTTCATTAGCTCTGTGAGCTCAGTTGTAACCCTTCTATGTCTCAGATTTAACATCTCTAAAATGGGAAAGCAATAGCGGTGAGCATTAAAAGAATATATATTACAAGTGAGCTATAAATATAACTGTTATGTGATTAAATGTTCCCTGGCCACAGAGAGTTGCTATGGCAATTGAACAGACTTTAAAACTAATGTAAAATATGCCTTCTGATTAAAAGTGCAAGTTTTGGGCTCAGGTAAGTCAACAACACCACAGATCTCTGTCTTTAGCCAGGACCTCTGTTCTGAGCTGCAGGCTGTCTAGTTGGCATCTCCTCTTGGATAGCTTGAGCGCTGCTAGCACAGCTGAACTCATCATCTTCTTCCATAAACCTGCTTCTCTTGCTCCTCACCTCAATGAACAATACCACCAGAAGTTTATTCTGATTTTGATCTCTCTAAACCCTGACTTCCAATCCATTAGCAGAGAAGACCTTTCCTGGGTCCCGGCACACACTCCTCCCTTCTCCTTTCTCCATGGTCTCCCTCTCCATTCGGTGAGCCACATGGTTCAGGAAAGCTTGACCCCAGAGTTCCACTCCATCTTCCAGCTCAATGACTGGTTCAGGAATGGGCATGAGACTTAAGCTGGTCCAATCTGAGTGAGGCTTGAGGCATTTGCTGGGAATGCTGAAACAAAGATATACTACTCTCTTTTTCAAACAAGATATAAAGGAAGAAGCATGTAGCCATGAAGCTGCTGGCCACCACCTTGGGGGCATGAGGGTGGTACCCTTATGATACAGCACATACGGCAGAAAGTAAACAGAGTCAAACAGGAACCAGTTCCCTAAGATTTCATTGAATTTTGCCTGAACCAAGCCCTACTCCCACATATTGCAATTATATAAAGCAATAACTTCCCTCTGCTTTTAAAGTCAGGTTTTTTTCTAGAAAATAAAACAGTAATAAGCTTACAATTCAATTAATAGCAACCAATAATTATGAAATTAGCAGTGGTTATCTTCAAGTTATTGTACTAGCTGTGCTGTCATTTCTTGGGGTTGATCAAAGTCACCTAGAGTTAGACATTTCCCACTTAAGATGCATCATATAAATCAGACTTGGTTTATCACCAGCATTTATAAAACCAGACCTAGGGAAATAACTAGGTCTAAGGACGTATGCATGGTTTTAATAAAGCAAATGCATAGCCTACTCTGATAATTACAAAATCAGAACAGTGAGAATATTCACAGTAAGTCGGGTTTTATTACTTGCAATTGAAAGCATTCCAAGTGATTCAGTCAAAAAGTTTACCTCTTAAATATTTCTGGAATCCATTCACTTCTCTCTATCCCTCCACCCTCACCCTGGTTCAAACTATCATTATTTCCTATCTGGGCTATGGCAGTAGCTTTCCAATAGTCTTCCTGCTTCATTAGTTGTCACCTTCTCACTCCATTCTCCACAAGTAGTCAGCAGGATCTTAAAAAAAATAAAATTCAAATGTGATTAAATCATTTCCCAGTTTCAAGTCCTTTAATGACTTCTTATAGAAATGGGAATAAAGTCCATATCCCTCATAACGCCAACTAGGTCCCACGTGATTTGGTTCCTCACCTTCTTTAACATCCTTATCTTATGTCAGTCCTGCTGGGTCTTTAAAAATCCTGGCATTATTATCTTTTTGCAGTTTCTTAAAGACACACCATTCTCTTTTCTACCTCAGATCTTTTATACATACTGCCTAGGACAGTAGTCAGCAAACTCATTAGTCAACAGAACCAAATATCAACAGTACAACAATTGAAATTTCTTTTGAAAGCCAAATTTTTTTAACTTAAACTATATAGGTAGGTACATTCAACTTTAAATTCAACTTTAAATTCATGGTTTTCTTCTTCCGTTTTTCTTTGCTTCTTCTTTGTAGCCATCTCAAACAGGGCACCTAAAAAAATGTTTCATTTTATAATAATAAAGCCACCAACACAAAAGAATTACAATTCTTTTTTTTTTTTTTTTTTTTTTTTATTGCTTAAAGTATTACAAAGGGTATTACATATGTATCCATTTTATCCCCCCGCCCTAGACAGTCCCCTAGCCTCCCCTATCACCCAGTGTCTTATGTCCATTGGTTATGCTTATATGCGTGCATACAAGTCCTTTAGTTGATCTCTAAATTGATGACAAAAATACCTGTAGGATTTGCAGCTGGTTGAAAAAATAAGGTAACTTTATGCTTTGAGTAGGTACTTTTGTCACCTGCGTGTGATTTGCGGACGCGACTAGCACTAACCACTGCACATGAGACTGCTGACTGACTGGCTCACTCAACTCGTGCATGAATCGAGTGCCTCCCCCGCGCTGCTTATCCTGCGTATCCCGCGGCCCGCCTGCACCCTGTCTCCCGTCGCCTGACCGACACCCCCCACTTCTTCTAACGCCACTTCTTCAAAATAGACTCGCCCAGGCCGAAAACCGACTTCTGCCCATGGGCCACGAAGTTTCAATCGCACTGTATGTGCGCGCCCGCACGTGGTATTTTGTGGAAGAGCCACACTCAAGGGGCCAAGAGCCGCATGTGGCTCGCGAGCCACGGTTTGCCGACCACTGGCCTAGGACAGCCTCTTCCCCAGTCAATGACCACCCACCCCCGAATACTCTTTTGCTTACCTCACCCTTTGGATCTCAATGCTATTCCACACAGAAGCCTGGAGTTTGTAGGCCCTCCTGTCTTCCCACTGTCTTCTGGTATCTGTCCTTCACAACAGCTATTATCTCCGATTACGTATTTAACTGTTTGCTTCCCCCACATCGGTCTCCTTTAATGATATATCATCACCATCTACCCCTGGAAGATAGCACCTATTCAATAAATGGATTAATAAAGTAATTGAGATAAGTACAAATTTGGTCTATGTCACTCTTTAGCTTTGTAACTCTGGGTAAACTACTTAACGTCCTTGAGCTTCTATTTCTCCATCTTCAAAAACTAGAAATGATAATACCCACTTCACTCACAAGGCTGTTTAAGGATTAAATTAAATTTGGGCACATAGCCCTGGCTGTGTTGCTCAGTGGGTTGGAGCATCACCAAAGGTTGCAGTTTGATTCCTGGTCAGGGCACATACCTAGGTGGTGGGTTCTGTCCCCTGTCAGAGCACATATGGGAGGCAACCGATCGCTATTTCTTTCTCACTTTGATTTTCTCTCTCTCCTCTTCCTTCCTCTTTCTAAAATCAATAAGAAACATATCCTCAGGTGAGGATTTTTTTTTTTAATTGGGGGCACATAGCAGGTGGTTAATAAATCCCTGGTAAATAGGATATTCCAAGTCAAGGACCTCTCTAGCTCTCAGGAGGTGAAAAAGAACCCTAGAATCAGGTGCTTTATAAAAGAATCTAAACTTCCAATAAAACTAGAGTGACATGATGAGTATCCACTGTGAGAGGTTCTTTGAAAAGGTCTCAAAGACAACTACGCCATTCAAAGGAGCTAGAAAAAATTGTAAGCAAAACACCAGATGACTAGGAAAAACTAAATAAATGACAAGAATAACTAGTACCTGTTCTCTGAGACATCAAAATATGACTTCAAAATATTAAGGCTGAATTTCAGCCCCAGGGGACCCTTACAATTTTTAAGTCACCAAAAAAGACACTATGGATCCTCCCCATGTATTCAATTGTACAGTGACCTCTTACCTCTTACTGAGATCACTGTTTTAGAAACCTGCCTACATTGTCTTGTTTTGTTGAATCCTCAAACTCTATAAAGGTCTCATTATTTACATTTTACACAAGAAAACTAAGGCCTCAGTACTCTCTGACTTCAACACTAAATCTCTTAAGAGAATTTCTCATTTGTAATTAGATTTTCTACTTCCTTGTTCATTTATCGTCCTCACCAGAATGTAAATTCCTTGAGGGCAGGCACCTTTTTTGTTTTGTACTCTTTTTTAAGAGTCCAGATTAGTGCCTGCTGTATATTCACTGTTTGTTGCTCAACATTTATTTGTTGGATAAGTGAGTGAATGGACTCTTCGAGTTAATAGAGCAAAGAGATGAGAATTTGGTATCCTATATAATAAAGAGGTAATATGCAAATTAACCCTCATGCCCTCACAAGATGGCTGCCTACTACCAGGCCAGCAGGGGGGTTAGTGAAGGATGACCAAACAACTGAACAGCAGGCTGTGTAGGGTGACCAGGCCAGCAGTGGGGTTAGTGAGGGATGACCAAATGACTGAACAAGCAGGCTGCGTGGGGCAACCAAGCTAGTGGGGGGGCCATGAGGGGTGACCAGGCTGGCGGAGGAGGGCAGTTGGGGGTGACCAAAACAGTAGGGAGGGCAGTAAGAGGAGACCAGGCCGGTGGGGGGCAGTTAGGGGCAACCAGGCTGGTTGGGGGGGACAGTTGGGGGTGACTGGGCTGGCAGGGGGGGCAGTGAGGGATGACCAGGCCGGCAGAGGGGGGCAGTTAGGAGCGACCAGGCCAGCAGGGAGGGGGCAATTGGGGGAGACCTGGCCGGCACGCAGCAGCAGTGAGGGGTGATCAGGCTGGCACAGGGGGCAGTTAGGGGCGACCAGGCAGGCAGGCAGGTGAGTGATTAGGAGCCAGTGGTCCAGGATTGTGAGAGGGATGTCTGACTGCTCGTTTAGGCCTGATCCCCGTCAGACATTCCCTGAGGGGTCTGGGATTGGAGAGGGTGCAGGCTGGGCTGAGGCCGCCCCCCCGCACAAATTTTGTGCACCAGGCCTCTAGTATGTATATATATACATACTATATATGCAAAGTATCCCCTCAGGAGATTGAACGAGAGACCAGGAGTTCGATTGCTCACTATGATGTGTGCTGACCACCAGGGGGCAGCGTGAAACATGGCGGGCAACCAGCGGCAGGGGGTGGGGGGCACTGAGGGAGAGAGAAGGAGGAGGTGGGGAGGTAGGGGCTAACTGGCCCTAAACGCCAGCCAGCCTAGGGACCCTACCCATGCATGTGCCAGGCCTCTAGTTTGATATAAAACAGTATCCAAGTTAAACTAAATATTCAGAAATACTTAGCTTTCTCTATAGCCCATTTGGTATCTCAATATCTGGGACCTGATAGGGAATATGCTGACAACCCATCAAAGAGTCAGTGTTCAATGTGTAAAGACCTGCTTTCCCACAAGTCCCAAATGGCTGTTTTGTTTCTGAAGAGCATGCTCTGTGGAGCTGCAGGGCCCTCATTTGTATTAGAAGTGAGAACTAGTTCTTAACTCAACTTGGGAGGGACAAATATATTCTTTTGACTTAATGATATAACATTTTATCAGCTACATAAAAAATGAAATATATGTGTTCATTTGCTATTTGAGGCGCTTTTCCGACATGTATGCAGGAGCTATGTCAGCTGCTAACTGGTGATCCTTTTTTGACACCTGTTCCCAAGAGCATTGCATAGATAAACATACTCTATTTGAACAAGACCAATGACAGCAAAATTGCTTGCTTGTCTCTAAAAAGACTCTACTAATGTGCACCAAGGGAGAGGCCCATGGTCTGACAGAATTTTCCCCCCAGTGTAAACCATAAAATCCATTTCAATAGCCAGAATAAAGCAGTTGAAAGTGCATCCCTAGTTAATTATATCCAAAGAGAAATAATAAAATCAACTATTAAATTTTAGAACTTCCTCTTTAAAGTATTAAATATTTGGCAACTGCAACGCAGTTAAATTTCTCTCACAACAATGCTCTCCCTTGCTTAGCTAGCCTGTAAGAACACTTATGCAAAGTCTCAGTGTGCTAGAAAGAGAATGCATTTTTCCTGTGAAGAAATATTTCAAATAAGCCCTTTATTTCTGCCAGATGTCTATGATTTCTTAATTAACCAAGAGCTCAGTAGAAACCGTCACTTAATAAGAGGATATACCTGAGTCACAAATCCTCTATAATAATTGACAGAACATGGCCAAAAAATTTGTAAAACCAAAACCAAAATGTTGCTTAAGTCCTAATCCAGTGTTTGGAGCCTTGACTGAGTTGCCCCAGCAGTTTTCAAGATTCAGGTATTATTTTTGGCTTTTGATGATGTCAGTCCACACCAATGGGAAAGGGGCATGCTGTTCATTGAAGCATATGTCTATACTAGACCAGGATGAAAGACCTGGGTCCTGTAGAATCACCCAGGGAAACAGTGACTTTGCTTCCTGGCACACATTTGGTTAGTAGCTAGGAATCTGCTCCCTTCTATAACCTCATTCTCAGATGTGGGGAGAATTAAGCTGCCCAGAGGAAGAGAATTGAGAACACGATCATCTGAGGCTGAGGGCAATGGTTGCCGAC
Source organism: Myotis daubentonii (assembly GCF_963259705.1). NCBI lineage: Eukaryota > Metazoa > Chordata > Mammalia > Chiroptera > Vespertilionidae > Myotis > Myotis daubentonii. Next base: position 150,281,122 of record NC_081842.1, on the reverse strand, counting down.
ATTCTTCTACCCCCATGTTATTTGCTCTGCTTCAAGTTCCCATTTGAAAAGCTGACTCTGTCTCTTTGAATATGTGAAGAGAGACAGCACTCTTTCCTAAAGAGGCAGGAGACTATATGGGTCACATCAAAGCCATCCTACTGGCTCCTCAGGAAACCTAGAGGAGAATGGAAAGCTTACTATTGCTTTTAAGGATAGAGGTTCTATTTTGGGGACACCTTGCTGGGCAGCTTTAGAAAATAGTTGTGTCTGTGAACTCACTGAATTGTGGACCAGGTAACAGACTGAACTTACATCAGAAGTAAGCCCACCTGGAAATGTCTCAGGCAAACAGCAAACAGAAGCCTCCAAGACAAGAGGAAGTAGAAATGGTGTTGTGTGTAGGATCCTCACAGCTACTGTGCACCTTTCCAGTGGGCCTCACTTGCCTGCCAAAGGCTGCTTCCTGCTCAGCAGCCCATGCAGGGGGAAAGGTGCAGGTGCCTGCTGCACCCTCCCAGGCACTAGACATGGGGTTTAAGGGTATTTCCAGAGGCAGAGAGTGGAAGTGGATGGCCCCTTGTAGGGTTTCATTCTGGGACCAGATATTTAGCTAGCCAATCCAAAAAAGACTCATAGATATAATGATGCTCTCATTTTACAAAGAAAGTAACTGAGTTAATGCTGTACCAGGACAATTCTTGGGGAAAGGGAGAAGGAAGTGAATTTGTCCTTAAGCAGTCTCAGCCTAAACTCTCAATTAAACATTTATTAAGAGCATAATAGATGCCTGGTGTGAAGATATAATAACAAATAAGACATAAGCGGTCCTGCCTTCTAGGGACATGATTATCTGGTGGAGAACTACTCATGTCCAAAAACAAATGCCCTTCAGTTGTGAAAGATGCTATCACAGAGCTAGATACAGGGAAGGGCAATTAGAAGAGACTGGTACCTCAGTGTAGGAGCTCATGAAGGCTTCATTGAGGGGGGTCACTTAAACTGACCTTGAAAGGACATGTATAAGATTCCTAGGTGGACACAGGATGGGGTAGAGAGTATTCCAGGAAGAAACAGGCAAGGTATGTTGTAAAACATCTCAGGTGATCATGCAATATGGTTGGATTGATCAGGGTGCGTCATCATGTACCTACATACATGTGGAGTTTTCTGTGAGATGCCAGATTGGAAAGGGGACAGGCTGCAGGAGTTGGATCATGAAGCACCTTGCATTCTAAGCTACGTGGTTTGAATTGGATCCTGTGAGTAACAAGGTGCCATGAAGGACTTTAAATAAGTCAAAATGGACTTTAGAAGGGTCTTTAAGGAGGCAGCATGCTGACAAATGGGTGCAAGGGGCCAAACCTGGAGGCAGAGACCGGTGGGAAGCTATTTATTCATACACCCGTGTATTTAGAGAGCACCAATGATGTACCAGGCACCTTGAGAGAGTAGTTGAGTGATTTTGCTGGTGGTGGGGTTAAGGTGAGAGAGACTTAAGAGCCTGCACAGAACTGCCTTCAGGAGCAGTAGGGTATGAGGAGTGTGGTAAGCCTTGGTGCTTTCTGTTCTCTTTCTATACTCTGTCGGTATCCAGAGGCATGTTCTTCCCCCTCTGTCATCCTCATCCTCGCCGTGTAACAAAACTCGCTCTCAGGGAAAGTCTAGTAAACCTTAAGATTTAGTGGGTTACTCCTCCCAGAAGCATCTTTCTTAAAGAAGTAACCAAGAAGCCTGGAGTCACAGGAAGGGAGTCCAGATGGCAAATTTCCAGGAACTGGGTGAGGAGGTCCTTTTTAATCAGTATCTCCTCCATGTGAGAGGGCATCTGCTCCACCTCTCAGGACAACCCTGGATTCCAGGCAAAGCAGTGAATACCTGCTTTGACTCGGTACCTCTCGCTCCCTGGGCCCAATCTCCCAGGTCTAGACTTCCTCTTTCTTGCCCAGAGTACCTCTTCTTGCCTGTGTACACACGCAGGCACACACAGGCACAGGCACATACATGATCCTTCTCCTAAGAAAAAACTTTTTCCATCACAAAATGAAATGTCTCTGCCCAGGAAGGACAATGCTTTATGAAGACCGTCCAGCAATTTTTCACTTGCTTCACCCAAGTAGAGGCTGCTAGGTGTTTCCTGAGATGGCAGACTGCTCTCCTTGAAGCGAAAATGATCTCAGGATTTGAAGACCAGCAGGCACTGATTAGTTACTTTCCGTCCTCTCTGCCTCAAAACTGTTGTGCCCAGATTTGAAGATTCCCAAGAACCCACAGGGAGCCAGCGAGTCCGATGCAAAAGCAAAGAGTCATTTATTTCAAACCTAGGTTTGGCTCCCCTGCCACACTCACCGATGCAACAGTGAGCTCCAGTGGCCGAGAGAGAGAGAGAGAGAGAGAGAGAGAGAGAGAGAGAGAGAGAGAGAGAGAGCTCTGTGTGGAGAGAGGTTATATAGGGGGGTGGGGTAAGGGGAGGAGAAAGGACTGTGGGCCCTGCCGATTGGCCAGGCGCGAGTCGGTGTCTCATTACACAGGATGTGGTCATAGTGATGGCGTGCACTTCCCTTGACTATCATTGGCCAGTCCAGAGAAATCCTGGGCGTGGCTAGCAGCGGCTTCTTCCCGTGAGGAAGCACATGGCACCGTTCCAAGATGGAGGACCCAAGGCAAGATGGAGGGCGCAGTCCTTGCCCGGCTCCTGCTGCTGCCGCTCGAACTCGCCACAAGGCAGGATGGGACTCAGCGCATCTGGGTGGCCCAGGCCCAGCAAACGGGGTGCGGCCGGTGGAGTGGCCCAGCTCTGGAGGAGCGGCATCCGCTCGGAGCAGGCCCGGCCCATGGGGGCGGTGCACTGCAGCATGGCGGCCTCCCCGAGCTAGGGCACACGCCCCATTCCGCTGCCGCCACCGCTGCTGCACTGGGCCCGGTCCGGGGGGCAGCAGGCGGGTGGCAGCGCGCACCGGGCTCCCGCCGTGGGCTGGGGAGCCAATGCCCCCCCCCCATGGGGCCCAGCGGCCGGCCCACGCAGGCTCCGGTCCCCCCGACCGGGCCCTGAGGGCCGCATGGACCCCCGGCCCCAGCACGGGCAAGCGGGGAGCTGACCACGGGGAAGGGAGGAAAGAGCCAGGCGGTGGGGCCTTCCGCTCCCATGACCTCCCCCGTGGTCGGTCGCTGCCCGGCCCCATCCCCCGGCCCGCCGCGGGCCACCATGGGGCCACCATGCAGCCGTCCGGACACTCAGACCTGCTCCGGGGAGGCCAGGCCCCACGGCGGGCGCGGAGGGATCCCAGAGCCCGGCGGCCAGACCCCTCCCCCCCCCCACCCCCCCGCACCGCCCGGAGAGGCGGGCAGTGCGCCTTTCAAAAACCACTTGCTATCATTTCCCTCCTTTCCCCTCCATCCACCTCTCAGACCGCCCTCATCTAAGCCCTTTCTTCACCTGTGCCGTAGATGCTGCCAACTATCCCTTCAATAATTGTTTTAGTTTTTTTTCTGTTATTTTATCTTTATTTTTGTTCTTTTTATTTTCCCTTTTGTTTATTTTCTCTCTCACTTCCTCTCCCCGAATCCTTCCCTTCTATCTACAAACCTGCTTTGATCAACTTCACCCTCCTTTCAAACCTAGTGTCCCCTCAGATTCCTATCAAGTCATTCTCCTTCCATTCAACAGGGTTCTGCTCCTTACCTCCCATATCCTTTGTATTCCATGCAATCTTTTTCCTACCCAACCTACCTCACCCCACACCACTCCAGCCCTCCTGAAACTGCTGCTTTAAAGGCTGCTGCTGACTTCCCTTTTGCCAGAGTCAACTAGAGTTCTAGTGGTCTCTTACAGGTGAAAATAGAACGCATTTTAAGACATTTGAAATTGGCCATCTTACCAGATGAGTAAATATTTGTAAAGCCTGCTTTGTTATCTACAAAATGGGCATAATAATGATGCTGACTCTATGCCACTAGATTGAAATGAGATGTATGTAAATTGACCTTGTAAATTATAAATTGCACTTCAACTATTAGTCATTATTATTGTCATGCTTGCCCTTTCTGGCAATCGGCTCTGCTGACCATTCACCTGCAGTCTCACCAGCCTGCGCTTCCACGACAGGATCCTGTGCTCCCTACCCCTCATCCCTCCTTCTCTGTCTCCTTTGCCTCTTTTCTAACAGGCCACCAAAACCAGGACTCCCACCGAGTTTTGTCCCCCATCTTTTTCTGCTTTCTCATCCTATCCTACAACTTCCTCTATCCCTTACATACATACTCTCAACTCCAGCCCAACACCTCTCTGGAAGTACTGACTCAAACTTTGATCCAGACCAACCCAAATGATAAAAATTGAATCCATTCTCTTTTTTCTGAAGACTGAGAAGGTTTCTTTGCTTCCCTATGTCTCTTGGAGATGCCATCACTTCCCCTGCTTCTGTATCTTCCAAGATTAGGCACCAAACATATGTCCTCTGGATTTCTTCTAAATGTAAGCAGTGAAATAGATAGCCTACACTAGTGTATCAGTTATCTCTTGTTGTATATTGAATGACCCCAAAACTTGAAGTTTAATTCAATAACTATTTAGTTCAATTCTGTGTATCATTCTGCTGGTCTTGCCTGGACTCACACGTGCTTGTGTGACCAACTGTTGGTCAGCTAGGCCACCTGACTTCTAGGTTAGTTGACTGTTGTCTGGGGGAAGGAGAGTACTGGACCATGTCTGTCACAATCTAGTAGGCTAGTGTGGGCTCATTCACAGGGCTGCCCCGCATTCCAAGAGCAGCCTGAGAGAAAGCTCTGATATACAAGCATGTTTTAAGTCTGTGTCTCTCACATGTCTCACTGGCCAAGGCAAATCACACAGCCACGCTCAGAGTCAGTGTTGGGAGGTTGCTACCAAAGGGTGTAGATATAAGGAAAGAAATTGTGGACATTTTGCATCAACCATAACCAGTCAAGCTGGACATCTAATTCGTACAAGTTTTAATTTTTCTGGCACGGACTCTCAATGAAAACCTCCTACACAGAACATTCACCAAGAGGTTCCATTAAAGGTCTCTGTTGAATGCTAATTCAGTCCATGTTTCTCAGTCCTTTCTGAAATGTTTGCTGGGAAGTAGCATTGCTTGCTAGACTTTCTAATTGTCAAGAAATACTAATGGTCACTTCCCGGGATGCTCTCATTGCATGTTATAAAAGCCTATATACCCCACAAGCCACAAAGCCTCAGGGACACATAGGGGCTTTTCATCAAAAGTAATCTTGTCTCCAAACATGAAGGCTGCGCACCCTGTTTGAACCCAGCCTAACCAGGCAAAGAGCCCAGGGTTACTACGGAACCATGTCAACATGACTGGCCAAGGGCCAGACCAAGCCACGCCTCATAGGTAAGTTACACACATGTCTTGTTTTGTTCTGAATCCCCTGGAGGGTCACACTGTGTAAAGGCTGGGGCTTGGAGGAAGAGGATGGTGAGCAAGGTTTGCCTTGCACACACAGAGAATAAGATATGGTTCCTGACCTCATGTCTCATCGGTGTAATGCCGTTGAGAGCTGCTGTGGGCCTTCAGAGATGAGAATGCACTTGGTAGGCCAGAGTTGCCAAGGCAGACTTCAGAGGAGATGCAGGATTTGAAATAAGTTTTGAAAGAGGAGGTGTGAGGTTTTCAGGTGGGGAAAAGGGCATAAAAAAAAACAGATGAGTGCGATGAAAACAATAAGGCTGGCTTGCCTGGAATAAAAGGCTCCATGGGCAGGGGAGAGCAGGAGATAGACTGGATACGTAATATGGACCAGATACAGTGGCTTTGACTGCCTGCATGATAGAGTCTTAGAGTAACAAGGAATCTTCTTATGATCTTGACAAGAGGCAGAATGGGGAAAGTGTTCTCTGAGGAAAATTAATTTAATGTTACTGAATTACAGGAGAAAGAAATGAAAGGAGGGCTATTAGGAGACTATTAAAGTAATCCAGGAGTATTCCAGACAGAAAGAGGAAGGGGTATATCCCAGAAAAATTACAGAAGTTTCAAAATGTCATATATTAAGCTACATCCTAGAATTCAATTTTGGGACAAACTGTACATTCCCTGTGAACTGTGGAACAACCTGCCAAGAGGGTTAATGATATCAGTGTAGGAAACTCCAGCAGATGAATTCACATTCTCCAAGTAAACAATTTGGGGTATTTTTTCCTGATTTGACTATTTGGGAGAAAATTCGTAATCTCTCCTCTGCCACATATATAAATGTAGCCCAAAGATCATCTTGGGGTTGAGATGAAATGTAACATTTTGATGCTTAATCTTATAGTCAATCAAGATATGGTGCTCGGTTGTATTCAATGCCAGCCTTACAGGTAATAATAATGAACCTTTACAAATAGTTACCTCACTCAATGTTCACAATAACCCTGTAAAGTTAGTGTCAGTATTATTTGTATTTTACAATCAAAGGAACTTCAAGAGGTTAAGTGTTTCTAAGATCACTCATTCAGCAAGAGAGCAGAAATTTGAATTCAGGTCTTTTGACTTCAAAGCCCATGCTCCTTTCCCCACCAATGAATTTTCAGTCCAACACTGCAAAGCAGAGGTTTGTTCTCTTTAAAGAATCAGAATTAAGGGATCAAAATTTTAGGTGTGTGTTCTCTTTAAAGGATCAGAATTTTAGGATATAGGCTGGTGAGTCTTGACATTGCCTTAATGTAACAAGTTAAGTCTTCATTTAAAAGGGAACAACTTGCAATTTTCTTCAACCGGTGGGCTAGACAGATAATAAAAATGATAGCAAAGGTTATTAAAATTTATATGGAGACCAGAGCAGATTGGAATAACTACAAAGTGAATTCTTTAAGCTGCAATAGAAAGGTGATGAAAGAGCACAATATAAAAGCAAACTCTCCTTTAGCCTCAGATGCCTAAATATGCCTTCAAAAGACTGCTCAATTCTCAAATGCCAGTATTTCCTGACTCTTCTAGAACCTAGTCTTAATGCAAAATATCAAAGTCAGCGGGATAGTAGGTGTCCCAAAATGTCTTAATTCAGAGAATTAGTGTTAACTGAATCTGATTAGCTCCATTTATCTCTAATTAATTACCTTTATCTAATTAGACACTTTGTTTCCAGTAGACATGGAGTCAAGTAGACTAGATTATTAGTGTAGTCATTGTGCCTTTACAAAATCCTGAAATTAATGAAACGTGCAGACGAATCTGCGGTTCTAATTGCACAGGTGTTGCCTTATGGCAAAGCTTTATCATCCGATTACACCAAGGGGTTATTAGTGACTTTTTATATAGAGGATGAGCCTATGAAATGTACCTTAGCAACAGCTCATTAGTTTAGGGTTGTTACTGTATTATTTATTACATTCAGCCTTCCCCATTATCTAGATTGATTCATGGACCTATATATTTTCCCTCTCCTCTGTGCAGGAAAAAATAAAATAAAATAAACCATCATTATGAAGAGTCCAGATGCAATGTGGAAAAATGCAAAAAGTGTTCATCAGCTACAATTTGACTCTTTAAGATAGGAAGCTCTGAAGTTAGATGAGATCAGAATCACATTTGTGAGTTTTCTATGGAAAAGGAACTAATTTAAATTACTGAGGAGTATAAAATGATTCATATAATGTGATTTAAAAAACACATGTGGCTGTCCTAATGTCTTTACACAATTGAACTGGCATACCAAGGTATGTGGAAAGGCAAAATGTTTTTGCACTAAAATGTATTTGTATGTATTTTCACTTAACATCTTTCTAAAATGGGTTGAGGAGACATCTGTATATATGATCACCTACAACATTAGTAAAAATCTATTTTTTGTTTTACCTTTTTTTCTTAAGGATAGATTTGTTACAAGATAGGGAAAACTAACAAATTATAAAAGCAAGCTTTGCTGAAATAGCAAGATTTCAATGCCTGCTTACAAAAATTAAAAGTGCTTTTTCATGGCAAGGTTAGGTGTCTGCAAAAGACTAAATATCCTAACCTTTGCATTTTCAGTCTTTTTTTCTTCATAACCATTTGAAGAAGCACTATTTTTCACAATCATAGAGTAATTAAACAGCTAGAATTAAATCCGGCCACAATCCTATTATTACATACAAACATATTTATTAAGAAAGCAATAATTTTTTAAATAATTTGTCAAGATAAATATGTCAAATGGGTTTTAAAATAATTTCTCTCTCTGTTCCCCAACAAAAAATTCCTCTACTGACATGAGCTATATGTTGCTGTTCACTCACTGCTGAATCTAAACTAGTAAAATGATAATGGGTAACTGCTGTTCAGAGCATGACAACTAATTTGAGTGGTAATAATGAATATTTAATGATCCTCCTTTCAAGCATGAACATATAACTTTTCATGTATTCCTTATCAAAATTATAACCATTAATCTAAAAATTATAGTTGCGACTGAAATAATAGCCAGGAATTATAGATTATAGCCACGTCAGAATATTGCATAAATATTCCACATGAACACAAACATAGGGGCCTGTAGGAAGCTCCAGCCTCCTGTTTTCATTCTTTCCAAATCCTTTCTTTGGAATGTATGGAAGTTGTATGATCAGTAGAGAAGATATTCAAATCAAGATATAAAAAGGCTATTATTTCTATCTGTAAGTATAATAGCCAAGGTCATTTTCACTCTTCACTAGCTCATAATTTCTAAACAAAAATAACATGTATATAACAATATTCGCCCTATAGGGATTCTATTTTTAGAACTGCTCTATTTAAATCAAGGAAACAGTGAACATAAAATTTATATGAAATGCAGAATTTTTATACCTTAAATTTCATTTTCTTAATATGTAGGTAATTTTCCCACGTCCTTCTATCAGAAACTACAAATGTGAACTTGTGGGCGGGGGTGGGGGGGGTGGAGAAAGAGATCTGAAAAATGCATAGAGTGCTTTAAAATGGACTCTGTTCACTGCTGGAAAATACTTTTGGTCAAATTTCTAAGTTATATCATCCCTGGTATTCAGTAAGATCTGCATAATTCCATTGCTAAAAAAAAAAATCTGCCTTTTTTCCTGGTTGGGTTTGCTTTCCTTGTTACAGGGTAGTTAAAAACCAGTGTCACTGCAGTCACAAATAAGCAATTCTACATCAAATACCAGGCTTCTATATTATTTTTCATTGTTACATTGTGCTTATAAAATGCAAGGGGAGGGACTAGTAACATGGAAAAGAGTAGCCAGTAAAACCTCAGTTTTTCCCAGTTATGACCCTCTGTATCAGAAATTAAGTGTTCAGTTGAATGGCG